>NC_051077.1:14328312-14380812 GCF_004664715.2 Peromyscus leucopus | reverse complement strand
TTTTGTCTCTCCGCAGGCTTGTCCTTGAGTTTAACGGTGTGTACGCTGGGGTCGCTGACAGCATTCTGCACATAGCCACTTCCTGTCCTGGACCCCACTCTTGGTGACGCTTTCCCCTTTCCCTACAGACCATGAATTGGCAGTGGACGACAAGGAGAAGTGTGGCTCCTCTCCCAGGGCTGCCTGCACCTCGTGCTCACGGTGCCTTGTCCCAAGGAGGAGGCTGAGAACTCAGCGGACGGTAGGCTATCACTGTTCGCCTCCCACTGCAGGAGAGAGAGATTCTAGCGGGTTCTAGAGATAGATTCTCTGCCTCTTCTTTCACTGTGAAGGACAGTTCTCACGACAGCAGTTCTTTTTGCTGGGCATTCTGTGGACAGTGTTCTCTTACTTCCGTTCGGCTGCCCTACCCTCACCAGCCAGCCCTTCCTGCTCACTCTCCAGATTCCAGAACAAGCTCTGGGGCGGAACAGTAAGAGCAGCCATCAACTATAAAACAACAGCAACAGCAGCAAGTCCATGGCGGCATAATTTACATACCATAGAGTTCCCCATTTTTTTGGAGCACAGTGAATGAGCTAAGTGTGAAGTTATGTAGCGGTCATTAGAATTACTGGGATGTTTCCTTACCCGGAAAGGTTCCGGACACCTATTCAGTCTCAACTCTCACCTCCAACCCCAGGCAAGCACTAGACTGCTCTCTCTCTCCGCTGATGGGCTCTTTTTAGAAATAGGGAAATATAATGTTTGCTCATTTAATCCTAGCTTCTTTTATTTAGCGCGCATGCACACACACACAGACACACAGACACACAGACACACACACACACACACACACACACACACAATGGACTACCTATTTATTATGCATAACAATGATATCTTTTTTGCTATGCTCAGTGTCCACTGGATAGATACATCACATTTTGTCAGTGGACATTGGTGGAACTTCCAGTGTTCAGCCACAGTGGAGAACGTCACTCTGGACACGAGGACGTAATTGTTTGAGTCTCTGCCTTCACCCTCGTTGGGTAATAAGGAGCACTGGAGTTATGAATCCAATGATGACTCTGTTTAGCGTTGGCCATCTACTGCTGGGCATTGGGGCCTGGCCTTAAGAGTGGTTTGTAGCTGGGCGGTGGTGGCGCACGCCTTTAACCCCAGCACTCGGGAGGTAGAAGCAGGTGGATCTCTGTGAGTTTGAGGCCAGCCTGGTCTACAAAGCAAGTTCCAGGAAAGGCACAAAGCTACACAGAGAAACCCTGTCTCAAAAAAAAAAAAAAAAAAAAAAAAAAAAAAGAGTTTGTATACATAGTAAGACTCTGTTGGAGGGGGAAACTGATTTTTCCTTTGCAAGCAGTTATAGGTTGGAGACAGCTTCTGGGTTAGGGATGAGATAGGTGTCCACTTTTCTCAGTGCTGGGACCTACCCCATCTGGCTTAGAGCTGTGCAGGTCCTGTGAATGCTGCCACAGTCTCTCTGCATGTGTGTGTTTCTCTCTCTCTTCTTTTTTTCTTGGTCATTTTAGTGGTTGTGAACTAGCTCCTCATTATAGCCTTGATCTGTATTTTTTTAATGATTAATCACAATGAACATTACTTCATATGCTTATGAGCCATTTTGAATATGTTCTTTAGAGAAAATGTTCAGCCTGTTGCCTATTTAAACATTATTTTTCCTGTTGCTGAGTTCGGGGGCTCTTTATAGATTCTGAATATCAACCCATTATCAGATATACTACTTGCCAATATTTGCCTTCCATGAGCTGTCTTTCCACTCTGATGGTGCCATTTGATACACAGAAGCTTGTAACTTAGATGAGATCTAACTTTTTATAGTTTTTTTTTTCCTTCCTGTGATTTTGGAATCGTGTCCAAGAAAGTGCTTCAAATCCAGTGTCATGAATACCTTCTCTTTTGTATTCTTAGAAGAAACTTATCGTTTTATTTGTTTTTTTTAAGTGAGTTTGGTGTTATTTTTCAAATTTTTCATTTTTATTTTATTGTTATGTGTGTGGATGTTTCGCCTGTGTACCATGTGCATGCCTGGTCCCTTTGGAGGCCGGACGAGGGTGCTGGATCCCATCTATAAGCGGAGTGATAGTTAGTGTTGAGAGGTGGGAATTGAACCCAGGCCCTCTGAAAAGCAGCCAGTGCTCTTAACTGCTGAGCTACCTCTCCGGCCCTTTTGTTCTGTTCTCTCATGGTTGATTGGTCTTTGGTTCCACGTTGGGATCATTTTGTACTTTGTATAAGATGAGGATCCAGTCCCTCTTCTGCGTGTGGATATTCACCACTGAATTGAAAAGACTCTTGAGTGGTTCTGGCGAACTTGTCAAAAACATTTGAATACACGTATAAGATGTGTGCATATGTGTATATGTATTCACAGACACACACTAGCACACGCAGAGATGAGGATTTATTTTCTCTCTGCTTATTTCTGGTTATTTTTATACTGTCAGCACTACACAATTTTGATCGCCAAAGTTTCGCAATATGCAATAAAACCTGCAAGTGTGAGAGCTCTAATTTTTTTTCCAGAATGTTCTGGCTGTGTAGAATCCTTTGAGAGTCCATGTGGCATTTAAGATGATTTTTTTTTTCTGTTTCTGAAAAAAAGACATCATTGGGGTTTTGCTGGAGATCACATAGAGTCTATAGATTGCTTCATGTAGTATCGACAGCTTGAAAAATTGTCTTTTGGCTCATGAAAAAAGGACATCTTTCTATTTCTTTTTCTTTTGTCTTTTAATTTTTAAAGGATCTCTCTGTCTGTCTCTGTCTCTGTCTCTGTCTCTCTCTGTGTCTGTGTGTGTGTCTGTGTGTGTGTGTGTGTCTGTGTGTGTAAGGTACATGTATGGTATTGCATGTGTGTAGAGGTCAGAGAGTCATCTTGGGTATCATTGTTTGAGACAAGGTCTTTCATTCGGTGCTGTATAGACCAGGCCAGGCGGTCTAGGAACTTGTGGGAATTCTCTCCTTTCCTCTCCCTGTCTTGCTATATAAGGTCTGGGTTAGAGATATGTTCACCTCTTCTGGCTTTCAGGAAGTGCCAGGGATCCCAACACAGGTCCCCTGCTTGCCCAGCCAGGGCTTGACCCACAGAGCCGTCTTTTCAGCCCATTCTGAATTTCTGTTTCAAAGTATTCTGGTTAGTATAAGAATGCAGGATTTTTGTGTTAATATTTTAAGATATTAATTTCTCATCTGATATCTATTGTCACATTTCTGTTCCCACTTCTTTGTATGTACCTACTATGTGCATCTCTCCTCCATCCTGACTTGTGGAAGTTTCAGAGACCATCTTTCTAGTTTTCTGATGTTTCACGATGCTATCCCCTGACAGAGCTCTCTTTTTATTCCTACTTTAGTCATATTCACTTGAGTTCCCTTATCATCTAATTCTGAGAGTTTTTTTTGTTTGTTTATTTTATTTTATTTTGTTTTTGTTTTTTTCAAGACAGGGTTTCTCTGTGTAGTTTTGGTGCCTGTCCTGGATCTCGCTCCGTAGACCAGGCTGGCCTCGAACTCACAGAGATCCGCCTGGCTCTGCCTCCTGAGTGCTGGGATTAAAGGTATCCACCACTGCTGCCCAGCTGTTTGTTTTGATTTGAGACAGGGTTTCACTATGTTGTGATTCTGAGAAATATAATTAAATTTGTGCGTGTGCGCGCGCGTGCGTGCGTGCGTGCGTGGTGTGTGTGTGTGTGTGTGTGTGTGTGTGTGTGTGTATGTGTGTTACTGGGGATTGAACCATGGGCCTTATGCATGCTAGGCAAGTTCTGTATCATCGAGCTATCTATCTCCAAGATCCAATCTTTCCATCACCAATTTTCATCTCAAATTTTCTCTTCACTTTTTAATACGATTCTGGATGTTGGCCTTTTGGATTTTACTGGATTTTAAATCATTTCTTCTTTCATCTTCTATAGCCACTAACTTCTAACTTATAGGAGATTTCCTCAACTTTTAGTCTCCTTGAACAATGGTATTTAGCTACCAGTTTCAGTTTCTAATGTCAGTTTCTTGCTTTTAATCTGGCACTTGAAGCAGCATTTTGTTTTTGTTACATGGTGAGAAATCATTTTTTTTCCTCCCTGAGAATATGATTACCCTGTCTGTTTTTCTTCCAAACACTTTTCCTTGTGTTTGTTTTTGATTATGTCTTCTGTGAAAAGCATTTCCTCACTGTCTGTCCCTGCTCGAGTGGAGGATGTTTGTGTGTGGGCTTCCCCAGGGAGCCCAGGTCTCCAGAGGCCCTTTCCTTTTGTCTCTCTCTTGCTGGCACGTGGGTGGGTCTTCTCCCTGGACTGGGGAAGTGCCATGAGGCCTCCGGTTCAGCTGTTGTTGATGTGTGTGGGAGAGTGCCCCAGATGCTGGCATTCCATGAACAGATGACAGGCCCTGGGTGACACCTGCATTTTGCTATGTGGGGTCAGTGTCCTCTTGGTCTCATTCCTGAAAGTTTATAAAGCCCTATCTTGAGTTCAGACTCTGTTGGATTTAATTTTTTTTTTCTTTTTCTTTTTTCTTTCTTCCTTTTTTTTTTTTTTTTTTGGTTTTTTTGAGACAGGGTTTCTCTGTGTAGCTTTGCGCCTTTCCTGGAACTCACTCTATAGCCCAGGCTGGCCTCGAACTCACAGAGATTCGCCGGGCTCTGCTTCCCGAGTGCTGGGATTAAAGTTGTGTGCCACCACCACCCGCCCATTTTTGTTTTTTAAAAACGATTTATTTGTGTGTGTGTGTGTGTGTGTGTGTGTGTGTGTGTGTGTGTGTGTGTGTGTGTTCCTCTATAGAGACCTGGGGCTGGAGTGATTCAGGTGGCTGTGTGTCACCTGATGTGGTGTGGGTGTTGGGAATCAAACTTTGGTCCTCTAAGATGCTGTAAGCACTCTCAACTGTAAAGTCATCTCTCCACCTCCCCCCTATATTCCCCCCTCCACCCCCTCCACCCTAACCCCAGAGAAAAGATTTCCAGTTTCCTTGAGCAGTGGGACTAGATGGACACCCAGCTGCTTACGCTGGGGAAGCTCCCTGGGAATCCATGTGGTCAGGACACAGACTTCCTGTCAGCTTTCTTTATTCTGCTCCTTCTCACAGCCCTGGGGTTGTTGTTTGAAAGTGTGTATATATAATGTGGTGTTGGCAGTCTCAAATCTCCCCCCACCACACACACACACACACACACACATTTTAATGTTTGGGTTGTGAGCCTAGCCTTGAATGGCTGAACCATCTCGCCAGCCCTTTCCCCCGACCCACGTTTGGTGTTTAATATCTGATGGCACAAGTCCTTCCTAATTATTCTTCAATATTTTTATAGGAACTTAAAAAATTTTTAAAGTACTTCATATTCTATAAAGAACAGTATAGATTTATACATATTTTATAATAAGTTAACTTAGTTTTTCAAATCACCTTATTGGGATTTTAAATTGGGTTTGTATTCTTTTTGTTAGTTCCAGTGCCCAGCCATGGGCTTGGATCATGCTAGGCTTTCAAGAAACAAACAAACGTTTCTAAACATGTCACCACAAACACATCTGCTAAATGGGAATAATGCTTTCTATATCACATGGTCCTGGCTAACCTGTGCTTGGGTCACACACCAACTGGTAGCAGAACAGAAGGATTTGGCTCTTCTTTTTTTTTTTTTGAGACAGGGTCTCCATATATATCCCAGGCTGGCCTCGAACTCCCCAATCTCAGCATGCCCAGTACTGTGATCACAGTCTTGCCGCACCATGCCTAGCCGTTAGCTAGGACTTGTTAATATCTCGCTTGCATCTGTGAAGCGACTCTCGCCAGCTCTGCAGTCCAGGCCAAAGGCCAAGGCAGGGCCAATGGAAGATGTTAAAGCTACGAGGTCAGAGCGCGTTCCAAAGACTGAGTCCATCCTCTGGAACTGGAATGAGCTTCCCTGGTGGGACAGCAGGCCAGGCTTCTAACGCAGCCTGATGGGCATGTGTGTGTTGGGGCAGCGGGATGCTATCCAGCTTACTTCTGCTTCAGGAGGGACCGCTGTTGAGGGCCAGGGGTGTAACAGGAGGCTGCTCTATCTGCGTGGACGGATCCACATGGAGTTTCAGTAATAAAGTTTATTAGTTAGTGTCCCTGATTTAATATGACATGTTTCCAGGGCAAATTACTCTGAGATCATAGCGTTCATAAAATATGACAGAAATCTTTTAAGTGTGAGCATAAGTTCTGAATTAATGTAATAACCCAATCTGGAAAAAGCCTAGTGGCTCCAAGATTATGCACAGGACTCCTCCATCTCCCCTCCATCGGCCCCCATTCCTGGGCCTCTCTTGAAAAGTCCTTCTTCTAATCTCTAGCCATCCAGCCTCTAGCTGCGATCCAGACTTGGCCTTTTCTCTAGCAGGCTTGGGCCAGGATGTGTTAAAGTCTATCGCCTGGGGACCTGTGAGCAAGCCTGATTTTAGTCCTCACTGTTCCTGGCTCCGAGGCATCGGGTAAGGCTGATCGATAGGCCCAGGCCGCAGTTTTCCTTCCTCTAATGGACTGGGAGGCAAGCGGGAGTGCGGTAGCCACGATCCCGGAGGCTGGGGTCGACCAGCTGCCCCTCTGCATTCTTCCAGGTGAGGAAGCAGAGGAGCAGGACAAGGGTCTCAACTATTGGATGCAGCTGACACGACCGTGTGAACCCTAGGTCGGGGTTCTAATTTACGCTGTGGTGGTAGAGATGGAATCAGCAATCACAACAAAACCCCACAAAATTCCCTAAAGACAGGAATTAAAAATAGAGAACAGCTGAGCATTTGGGCTTAACCAGGATGACATTTGGTACTTCTATCAGGGGGTAGCCTGCGGCCACCACACACCAAAGAAACACATCACCTGCCTTCCTCCCCCTCAGGTAGTCTGGGCTTATCTCCTTCCTCACTCACTGACCTGCCTCTTTGGAAATTCTGGAAATCTGGGTCTTTAGTATCGGCTACAGGGTCCCTCTAGATTCTGCCTGCCAGGAAGGCTGGGAGACAGGAGCAAAGGAACCTTTTAGTCCTCTGGTTTGATGCTCAGTTCCACATCCAAGCAGAGGTGAGGGCGGCAACCTGGGTTATATGCTAAGACTTATGGAGTGGGCAGCTTCTGGCACCAACCCAGGAAGATGCGTTCTGGTGGGTTAGCATCCCAGAGATTGTGCTACTAGGTGAGAGACACGGTGCCCCCACAGCCCTCAGTTCTCCCAAGGAGCACTGTTGTAGTTTGATTTCGCCATAAAATACTGACCAAGAACAACTGGAGGAAGGAGAGGATTGATCTGGTTTGCACTTCCGGGTCACATTGCAGTTGGGAGAAGTCAGGGCGGAAACTCAAGCAAGAACTGAAGCAGAGACCGTGGAGGGATTTTGCTCGCAGCACATGCTTAGCTGATTTTCTTAATACAGCCCAGAACTACCTACCAAGGGGATGGTGCTGCCCATAGTGGGCTAGAGCCTCCTACATGACTTAACAGTCAAGAGAATCTCCCACAGACGTGCCCACAGGGCAATCTAACCTGGGTAATTTCTCAATTGAGATTCCTTTCTCAGGTGGCTCTGGAGTCCAGACAGTGTCAAATTGATAAAACTGACGAGGAAAGGTACCATGGATGGCAAACATTCCATCAATGAGAGTTCAAGGAAGGATGTCACAACAGACCTCACATCATTCTCTTCGAGGGCAGTGGTTCTCAACCTTCCAATTGTTGTGACCTCCTGACACAGTTAGTTCCTCATGCTGTGGTGACCCCCAACCACACAACTGTTCTCATTGCTACTTCATAACTTTAATTTTGCTACTGTTACGAATCGTAATGTAAATATCAGATGTGAAGATGGTCTTAGGTGACCCCCCCAAGGGGTCGTGACCCATGGGTTGAGAACTGTTGTTTTAGGGAGAAGCCCAGAGAATGGCGGCAGTCACGTTCACCCTTTCCTCCCTCCCCTCCCCCTCTCTTCTCTCCCCTATCTCCCCTCATCTCTCCCTTTCCTTCTCTCTTCCTCTCCTCTCCATTCCTTGCTTCCTTTTTGAGACAGGGTCTTGTTGTTAGCTCAGGTTAGCTTCAAGCTCACCATCCTCCTGCCTAGACAGCCCCGGGGCCACAGGTGTGCCACCACACCAGACTGTGTTCCTGTTTGTCATCCTCCTTGAGGACTTTTGATGAGCAGGCTTAGGGAGACACCTACACACAAAGCCTCCAGCTGCTGCCAAGGTCGCCGAGCTCAGTAGTTGTGTATCAGATGGAGAACTCTCACCAGCAGGTTAGAAGCCATGGGAATTTCATAAGCCACCCTTGCTCTGGGTCAAAGGTTAGCTGACCCTGGAAAAACAACCACCTAACCCTTCCCTTATGACCCCAGGGTAGAGAAGGAAGGGAAGACAATGTTCTTAGCTTCTTGGAAATTTTCACTGTCATTCACTGAGCTGTTCATGACCCTGTGATGCAATCTCCTCTTAACAGTGAGCCTTACTATTTAGGGCTGGACTCCTCCTCATCCTTGAAGCAGAATCCACAGACCCAGGGATTTTACTTATTATTTATCTGTTTTTGAGACAAAGCTTCATGGCCTAGACTGGTCTTGAACTTGTTATGTTGCCGAGGACTTTTGGACTTCTGATCCTCCTGCCTCTGCCTACCAATTGCTGGGATTACAGCAGGTGTGCACTATAATGCTGAGGATTGAAACCAGGACCTTGACATGCTAGGTAGGCACTGTACCAATTGGGCTGTATCCCCACTCCTTTTTTATTTTTGAAACAAGGTTTCTATGAAACCTAGGTGGGCTATGAACTTCTGATCCTTCTGCTTCAACCTCCCTAGTGCTGGAATTACAGGCGTGTACCACCATATGTAATGAGTCTTTTTCTGTTCCTGACAGCCAGCTCCCAAATAATGACATGAAGACTTCTTATTAATTAATGAAAGGTTGGCCTATAGCTTAGGCTTGTCCCACTAGCCCCTATAGCTTAAAGGAACCCATATTTTTATTGATCTATATTCTACCACTTGACTTTTACCTCTCTCCCATTCTATGTGTCTGACTCATCCCTCATCTCCTGCATGCCTCAATTATCTCCTTTTCCTGACTCATCCCTCATCTCCTGCATGCCTCAATTATCTCCTTTTCCTCTCTCTGCCCACCTATCTCTCCTGCCTAGCTATTGGTCACCCAGCTTTTTATTATACCAATCACAGCAACATATCTTCACACAGTGTACAAATATTCCACAACAACCATGCCTGGCTTGCAATATGGGGAAATGTTGGGCAGACCATCGGGTGGGGACAGGTAACAAACCACTACATTCCAACAGCACTGGATCACCATTGTCTTAGCACCACAGCCAAGCTGGGCTCCTGATTGGATGGCTCCAGGTCTGCCTTCTCATTAAAGCTTTCCCATCGTGAACAGGCAACACCATCTCCTTTTATGTTTATGCATTAGGACAGGCACTTGACACTCAGTGATACATCGAGTCCAGTCTTTGTGTGCTGCCTTGCTTTGTTCTTATGTCTAGAAAGTCTTGTCTGGCCTCCCAGTCTGCAAATGCTGACCCTGCTCCAGGCTGACAGTATGGGGGATGAGTGTCTCAGTGAGTTCGTGTCTGTGTAAACAAGGGATCATCAGAGTCTGTGGTGGAGTGAGGCTTTGGGTTGGGGTGAGACAGGCTTCCTGACAATGTAGTTCTCTTAAGCCAGCAGGGTCTGCAGAGCTGGGGCTCCATGGCATGCTGTCTTGTGGTGTCCTATGCCTACCTTTGCCTTGCACACGGAGGTAAGTGTACTGCCCAACACCTGCTCTAGAGCCTCTGGCTTGTTTTATGTCTGTGTGCCCCTCATGCTGCAACACCAGCAAACCATTTCTTTGGATCTAATAATACCCAAATCCTTAACAAATTATCTCTAATGTTATCTTCTGCAGGAAGGTAGGCCTGCACCTCAGTTGGATGTCTGCTTTCCTCGCAGAGCCTCATGGGCCTCTTATGCATATTTCTTGAATAGCATTCCAGCAGTAACTTGATGCCTTAGCTTTTCTTCTGTGACTGCGACAAAGAGTCAGGTCTGTTGTCCAGTGTGGACTTCAGTTGTCCATGAATGACGGTATCAGCAGGCCTGAACTCCCTCTGGAGGTCCTAAGGGAGAAGCCATGCCGCTGTTGCATGCTGTTGTGGGATATTTTACACCGTGTGAAGATGTGTTGCTGTGATTGAAGCAATAAAGAGCTGAATGTCCAATAGCAAGGCAGGAGAGGGTAGGCGGGATGTCCAGCAGAGAGAGAGAGAGGAAGCCAGAGGGAGGAAGCTAGGCATTCGGGAGATGCCAAGGGGACGTGGGACGAAGAACAAGTGGAACATACAGGACAGAGGAAAGGTAACCGAGCCACCCTGGTCCGATTTGTAGCTGGAGTTGTACCTGCTCTGTCTTTGGAGTCATCTGCTGCTCCAGCGCCTACCTCAGTGTCAGACCCACAGTGGACAACCAGCAATGGTTGAAGATGGTCAATTCACATTAGGCATGCTTCCTGGACAGGGATGAAGCAATACTTTGGATCTGCTCAGTGTGGACTTTTCACTGTCCAGTGTTGTTCTGGAAAGTGATGAAGTCATGCGCTCTGTTCCCAACCATGTGCTTTCTTTCCTGAAGGTTGGAAGGCAGAGGGCCAGCATGTCAACACCTCAGAGTCACACCATATAATTCAGAGCCTCTTTTGACTCTCAGGCTGATGTCAACATTTCCCTACCTTGCTGAGAGGCCCATGTGATGACTATACATTAATTTACATTTGCTTGCGTTCCAATAATGAATTCCAGATCAGAGCTGGACCAAAGTGGAGGCAGAAGCTGATGTTTCCTGGAGGATAGGAACAAAGAAACAAGCAATCAAAGGAAACAAGGCAAAGCCCTTCCTGGCCTAGGGAGATGGCTTTTCAGATGAAAATGCTTGGCCCACGAGGCCGATGACCTGGGCTCTGATCTCTGGAATCTAAGTAAAAGCCAGATGCAAGGGCCCATGCCTGTAATCCCAACATTCCTAGGGTGAAATGAGAGGCAGAAAGAGGAGAATAGCTTGAAAGTTTACAGGCCAGCTAGCTTAGAACAAGAAGCGCAGCAGCAGACAAGAGAGACCCTGCCTCAAACAAGGATGAAGGCAAGAACTGATACCCGAGGTTGTTCTGACCTCCATACACATGCTGTGGCACATGTGTACGCTCACACAGAAACACACAGACACAGACACACACACACACACACACATACACATAGATACACACAGACAGACAGACACATACACACAGACACAGACACTCAACACACAGACACACACACACATACACACAGACACAGACAGACACAGACACACACATATACACATAGACACACACAGACACAGACACACACAGACACAGACACCCAACACACACACACACACACACACACACACACACACACACACAGACACACAAACACAAACACAGACACTCAACACACACACATTTAAGGTATTTGAGAAACCCTTCCTGTATCTGGGAGACTGTATATGTGTTCAGGATTCTCCTTGAGGGATAGTTCTATCATCTCGTAGGTAAGGGGCCCCCACACCTGAGTAGACCCTTCCTCTATTTCCACAGGGGTGATAATATGCAGACATGGTGCTAGAAACCCTTGCTTCAGGGCCATCTCTCCTCAAGGTTGAAGTTACTTCCCAGGAAGAGATGGCCATATGATTTCTGCAGAGTTGAATTTTGAGGCTCAAGGCAATGGTCACAGGTCACATGTGTGGGCATTGTTGCTGAGATCCTCTCTCTGGCAAAGGGGGTCACATTTCCATGCTGTAACTTCTCGGCCTGTGAACTGGGTGTGGAAGTGGCTGACAGGAAAAGTGGAGTTTTGAAGCATTCTGAGAAGTGCTGCCTCCCACTCCCACCCCTGTCTGGTTCTCCAGCATTTTGTCCTTAGAGCTGTCCATCCTTGGACACTGCCCATGCGACCTTGTCTGTTCTGCCCTGATTCTCCTCCTGCCCTCTGCGGGTTGTGAAACTTCTTCCTCTAGCTTACAGTAGTTCCCTCTTCTCTGTGGGGCTGTTTTCCCAAGACACCCCAAAGATGCCTGAAACCTCCTATAATATCTAATTCTAGATATAAGCCCTACATTATCACAGCGATTGAGATGATAACTGAGACAGACATTTATTAAGTAACTAATAGGTGGGTAGCATATACAGTGTGGATGCACTGAATTTATGAATGACTCATGTCCTGGAAGAATGGAGTAAGATTTCAGAATTCTGAACAGAACACTGTTCAGAATTATTTGAATTTAAAACTTATGAATTCTTTATTTTCTGGAATTTTCAATGTAATATTTTTAGACTGCAGTTGAATGTAGGTAATAAATTATAAAAGGTACAACCTCAGATGGTATGCTTCTATCCTGAAACTGTGAGTTCCTGGGCTCTGGGGGCATTTTTAGTTTAGTGCCTAAGACAGTGTTCATGCCAAGCAGGGTCAATGGATAGATGAGTGAAAGTATTAATAAAAATACCTACTGCCATTCATCATTCAGGCTCTACCTCACATTTTCTGTCCTCTAGCCTAATATTTTCCAGACTAGTGATCTTTCAATATTACCATTTATTTGTTTATTTATTTAGTTTTTTTTGAGACAGGGTTTCTTCGTGTTGTTTTGGTGCCTGTCCTGGATCTTGATCTGTAGACCAGGCTGGCCTTGAACTCACAGAGATCTGCCTGGCTCTGCCTCCCAAGTGCTGGGATTAAAGGCATGCACCACCGCCACCTGGCTAATATTACCATTTATTAACAAACATTTATGGAGTGTCTATTACACAGTACTGGGAGCTATGAATAAATATTCCTAGATTTCTGTCCTCGAGAAACTTGTGTAGAGTTGAGAATACAGGTAGACCAATGAGAATTAACTGAGATGGGTGCTGTAATAGAGACATAACCACAGAAAATAAGAGCTGCCATTGATAGCTTTTCCATTTTTTTAAAAATTTGTTTTATTTGAATATCTGTATCAATTCTTTGATAATTCCATATAATGTATTTTGGTCACATGCATCCCCAACTCCTCCCAGATTGCCACTTTCCAGACTCACCCAACCTTGTGTACTCTTTTTTTTTTTTTTTTTTTGAAAACTGTTTGAGTCTAGTTCACGCTGCTCCTATATTCTTGAGTGTGTGGCCTTCACTGTAGTCACCCACCCTTAAAGAAAGATGGTGTCCCCTTTCCTAGCAACTATCAGTTGCCAATAGGTCCTTAGCTAGGAGTAGGACTTGGTTGGTGCCCACTTCTCCTTCCCGTGCTGGGATTTGGTCTGGCTCAGCTTGTACAGGTCTGGTGCATGTTGTCACAGCTACTGAGTTCACATTTGAAGCTTCCCTGTTGTGTCCAGAGACAGGCTTTGCTGTAGATTTCCATCACGTGTGACTCTTACACTCTTTCTGCCCCCTCTTCCTTGATGAGCTCTCGGTCTTGGATAGATGCGGTGTGCTATCAGGGTCTCATCCAGGCTGAGCATTCTGTAGTCTTTCATTCTCTAGCTTGTCTCTGTGTTAATTAATATCTACTGCAAAAAATAAGCTTCTCTGATGAGGGTTGAGAGGCACACTCATCTACGGCGTATCTGTAAGTCACTAGGCATTGGTTTAATACTATGTCCACTTAGCAGAATAATAAATAAATGTACTAGTTTCTTCCCTAGGGCCTAGGCTGTGTCTAACAAGTTTTTTTTGACATTTTTAGGAAAGGTTTTATTATTTTGGTGTCAAAATTAACTTTTGATGGTGCTGAATGTAAGAAGCCTTATTTTTGGGATGTCACGGATTAAACATTTCTCCTAAATTAGAAAAAAAAAAAATGTGTCCATTGTGGATATTCAGAGAAACGTTACAGTTTCAAGGAAGAAATACAATGATTAACCAGTGTTCAGAGATAACAGTTATCAACCCAATGTGTATCCTTCTAGCCTTTTGATCATTCCTACCTGATCTCTACCCACCTCTAAAAAACAAACACAAACAAACAAATGACAGCGAAGAAGCTTCCGCATGGAGTCACACACCTGTAATTCCAGCACTCGGGAGGTTGAGGCAGGAGGATTACCAGTTCAAGGCTAGTTTGGGCTACATGGCAAGATCTTGTCTTAAATAGAAACTAGTTCAGAACCATGAATCTTCATCCTTATTTTCCGTCTTTTATTCCAATCACTTTCTTCTCTCATAAATGTTATGAAAAGCGTGGTTATCAAAGGCTGAGGACATGACTGTCAGAAATAAAGTAAAAACTAGTTCTGTCGCTTTAGATTTAAGCTGGTCTTGAGTTTAAATAAAATATTTAGTGGAGAAACATTTGTGTGAAATCCTGTGTATATAGCCCACATTTCCCCTTTGGAGCAGCCATCTTTTCTATTGATTTTACAAGAGCCCCCTTATACATTAAGAACATCCAAGCTTTGACTTATTTATTAAAAATACATGACCAGGCTTTGCCTTTTCATTTCTAGCTTTTTAAAGCTAGAACATGTCTTTGTGGACTTTTAATGTACAGCTTTTATCTCAGAAGCAAGGAGGCCAAGGTAAAAATAGTTAAATATCTCCAAACTGCGTACAGAGTTGGCGGTAGACAGGGACCTCGGTGCTTAGTGTTTGGAAGTCACACCGTTTCCTCTAGGAGCCTACTGCACGTGGCAGGCTTCTGTTCTACTCTCTCCTGGTGTCCATAGGTAGCTTTGCCATCCTGTATGGAAGACAGGGCTCACCTCCTGCCTTGTGACTACTGCAACCGTGCCAGTTTTAGGCTCACCGAGTATCACTCACAAGGAACCTGGTAGTTTCCTTCATACATGCACATTGGCTAGAACACTGGCTTTTTAAAAGTGTTTTTTCTTTTTTAAGATTGTGTATTTTATTTTTATTGGTGTGTCTCTGCCTGCAAGTGTAGATGCGCATGTCTGGTGCCCATGGAGGTCAGATCCCCTGGAACTGAGTTATAGACGGTTGTGAGCTACTGTGTGTGTGTGTGTGTGTGTGTGTGTGTGTGTGTGTGTGTGTGCTGGAATCTGAACCTGTATCTTCAGCAAGAGTAACACCTGTCCTTGACCACTGATCCATCTCTCCAACCCCCAGTATACTGGATTTTAAAGAGTCACCAACAATGACTATGGTGACTTGAATCTTGGAAGTCCACAAAGGGCCTCTGTGACAGACTTAGCCCACAGATGGGGAGGTGGTGGAATCCTGAAGGGGCGACATCTCGTGGGAGGTCTGTAGGTCATTGGAACTGTGCCCTTCTTCTCTCTTTGGCTTTCCTGGTCCCTAGGAGTGACCAGTTTTGCTGTCACACCTCCTGCCGTGACATCCTACCTTCCCCAGGGAATGTGACCACTGTGGACTAGAACCTCTAAAATTGTGAGCCAAAATATCTCTGTTTATACGCTTATTGTTTCAGGCGTTTTCTATCGTAGCAGAAAGCTGGCTAATGCAATGGTAATGCAAGTATTTCACTTGATAATTGACTCAAACCCATGGAGAAGGTAAGGTTGACATCACCACACCTACTGTACAGATGAGGAAGCGTGTGAGGAGGAAAGAATTCTGGGGCGGCGGGGAAGGGGGGGTGTTGTTCAGTAGCTCACTTCCAGACCACAGCAGCACTGGACTTTCGTCAAGCTCTTGGTATCAAACTCCCTTTGATTTCCTGCCATGCTGTGCCCTTCCTCCAGACTCGCTCACTTCCTGGGTAGTTCTCTTTGGGTGCCGGATGGGTTGAAGAGGTAGACAGAGAAGGTTCACACAGGGGCCGGGATCATAGGGCTGCTTTTGAGCTGGGCTTCCTGGTGGGAAAATCAGTGGTTCACAAAGAGGAGCCAAGCTTCTCAAATGAGGACACATCAAGTAGAATTTGTCCTAGCATTGGCTTTCCCCTCAACGTTTTTTAAACAACAACAACAATAACAAATGGAGTGAAATGCACATAGCACAAACTCAAACCTGCTGTGGAATAATCCTTCTCTACACTGTGAGTATGTATTCCTTTCCTTGGTTAATAAAGAAGCTGACTGGCCAGTAGCTGAACAGGATAAGGTTGGGCAGGAGAGTCACTCACAAGCCTCTTATTTTCATTATTTATTTGTGTGTGTGTGTGTGTGTGTGTGTGTGTGTGTGTGTGTGTGTGTGTGTCTGCAGAGGTCAGAAGAGGACGTTGGATCTTCTGACACTGGAGTTACAAGTAGTGGCTGTGAACTGCCTGCCTGCCTGCCAGAAGTGGGCGTTGGGAACCAAGGGGGTCCTCTGGAAAAGCAAGAGGTGTTTTTACTGCTGAGCTATCTCTCTAGACCCCATTCAAGCCTTTGAAAGTAAAGAATTCACCAGCACTTATCCAGAGCTCCAAAATATTTTTATTACTCCACTCACTCACCAAATATGACCCCAGAGAGTCAAGCAGTGTTCTTCCTCTTAGGCCCTGGAAATCAGCCATTTGCTTTCTCTGTGAATTGACCTAATCTGGATATTTCGTAGATACAGAACCATACACTGTGTGACCTTTAGTGCCTGATTTTTTGATTGTTTTGTTTTTTGTTTTTGCTCAGCATTGCGTTTTCAAGGTTTATCCATGTGTAAGTACATATGGGTTCTTTATTCCTTTTGAGCCTAAATAATATTCCTATGCCCAATCTATTTGTCTATCTATTGGTAGACATTTGGGTTGCTTCTACTGGGCCCAGATTTTGAGGGCACGAGCTTTTGGAGACTAGATTTCCTCAAATCAATTAAATCACCCTCAAATAAACTCTTTTAAGATCCCGTCCCAATCTCTTTCTAAAAACGCTTTTCTCTAGGTGTGTTAGTCCGTGATGAGTGACTGTAACAAAATACCTACAGCTATCAACTTAAGAACAGGAAAGGTTTGTTTTGGCTCCTGGTTTTGGAAGTCTCAATCCATGGATGGCTCTGTTGTTCTGGGCTGGTAGGAAGCAATACAAAGTCGTGGAAATATGGCGAATGCAGATAATTATGGTAGCTGTGAAGACTGAGACAGGAAGGGGATTGGGGCCCCAAAATCTTCAAGAGCACACCTCAATTACTTTACTTCCTCCTACTCTGCCTATGCCTCACCTCCAGAGGTTCCGTGACGGACAGGAGACCAAGCCTTCAGCCCATGGATTTTTGAGGTCACTCATCCAAACAGCAGCATGTGAAATGGAAGGACCCACCCTGGCTGTTGAAGTGGGGTCTCGATGGAAGCTCAAGCTGGGATAAGTGCACATAAGCAGTTTCCTCTTAGGGAATTTCCAGAGCCCTGGTAGTCGGCGGTAGTGACAATGGGGACCGTGGGCTCCAGTTTGATCCAGGGCAGCTCTTCTGGGTCCCCAGGGCAGAAGCAGCCAGCCATCATCATCATCATCATTCTCCTCCACTTCATTAACAACTTCAATTAGCCCAAGAGCTTGAGATGCCTCGTCAGCTGCCTGGATCCACAGCGAAATTAAGCCATCACGTTTATGAACTGCCCAGTGAGATCTGAGAGGAACTTTGCATATTTTACATTTAATAACTTGCCTCTCTTTTTATTTATAATGTTAATAATGATGGGGGTGCTCTGGGAAAGCACAGGAGGAAGAGAGGGAGAGTCTGACTTCCAGGCAGAGAGGGGGCAGGATGCTTGACAAAGGCTGAACTGCCCCTGTCCTTGTTTGAATCTGTCCCCTACCCAAGAGCCCAGCAGTAATGAAGTGGACAGACTTTCCATCACTCTGGAGACTGCTTTCTATGGAGGACACAGGACCAGGATGCTAGAAGCACCTCCTGTGTGCTCTCAAGACGCTTTCTATCTATGGCTCCATGCAGTTTGTTGGGGTTCAGGGAAACTTGGTTACCTTTAGAGGGCTCCCATCCCACCCCACTGCCTTATTAGCAACTCCTATTGCTGATATGTGGTGTCAGACTGGGTGACAGAAAAGAGCTTTGCCCTAGGAAGTATTTATTTCCTATGTGCTTGGGGTGTGTGTTTTGCTTGGAGAGCCCTTTGGCATGTATATATTAGTGAGTCTTCAAATCTGAAGAGACAAAGGTCCAGAAAGGCTGGTGACATCCCCAGTGTCACCGGCTCTGAGTGTCAGCATCAGAGTACACACAGGGGGCTCCTTGATTTCAGGGTGCGAGGACAGGGAAGCCTGGGCTTTTCTCCCAACCCCACCTCTGACTCTCTGCAACCTTGGGCATGGTGTTTGGCTCCTCTGGAAACCTGAATAATAAGACTCTCCATCTTCCAGCCTTGCTGGAGGAGTCAGCCAAGGTCGTCCTCACCAAAGCATGGGTAAGCAACAAATCCCTGTGCAAGCAGCAACCATGGATCACCTGCTGCAGAGGCCTCCACACTACCATTGGGTAGAGCCAAGGTCAGGGCCTTGCAGTGTTTGAGGAGAGAACAAGCTTTATGTATTTTTTTTTTTTTTTTTGGCCGGTTGTGCTTTATGCTTTGTGTTGGCGCTACTCACACGGCCCGAAAGCCGCCACGGACAACCCCAGTGGGGTGGCAGGAGAGCAGGGCTGTATTCGGGTGAAGCCTTTTTCACAGTCACAGCTGTGGCTGATCTGCCCTGCAGGTTGGAATGTGCTCTAATCCCGAGTCTGCAGCACAGTGCTGCTGGGGGGTGGGGGTGAGATGGGGGTGGGTGGGGGGGGGATGGGGGTTCTGAGGGGGTATGCCTGGGCACCCCTGCTAACTTCTGTCTGATTGTCCAGCAGAACTTTAAAACTTTAGATTATCACTCCTAAGAATACAGTGTCCAGGCTCAGTTACAGACGGCCTCCTGGGGGTGCATCTAAAGTCGCTGCACAGGCCTTTTTTTTTTCTAAGCTCTGGGAACTGGGCTCAGCTCATGCCTGGAGGTCAGGAAGCTCCTCTTCACCACAGAGGTTCTCTTTTATGGCAATTAGGGAGGCCTCACCCACAGGGACTATGGTTGGAAAGATTATCTACTTCCCTGGAAGTTGCCATAGTGATTGTCCCCCTGAAACAGGGCAGAGGGTGAAAGATTAACCCAGAAAGTAGTGGGGTTACCTTTCCTTTTGGACTGCTGCGTGCCTGGGAGGCTTGGACTGCTGTGACACACGCCACAGATCCTTCTCCATCTGCAGGCAGGATGACCATGGTCACGGTCATCTCACAGCTTCCAGAGCAGAGTGAGAGGTGGAGTCCATTAGGCGGCTTCTCTCATTCACTCCTTTTGCTCTGAGCTTTGCCCCAGGCGGATTGCTGAGGTTTATAAAGCTAACCAGAAACACATCCACTCATCCTGGCCACACCCTTCTCCTGGGTGAACATCAGGTGTGGGACGGCAGAGCTGGAAAAAGATGGACTGAAGACCATCAGTCACCGGAGTCTGTCCCTAAATCGCCACCAGACCATGGGCAAGTCACAATACTTGCTGGGGCCTCATCTGCACACCCAGGTAGCTGTGGCCGCGATTCTCAGAGCTGTGCCGTGAATAGCCTGTGGTGGCCGATAGATCTTTCTGCTTCTCCTGGGCCTGGCTGCATGATGAAAGGGCGGGAGGGAAGAAGAGAGGGAGGCTGAAAAGCAAGGTCAATCAATTCTGAGCCAAGACCGAGCCTAAGAGAGAGGGCGTGGCATGCTGAAAGATGATGGCTGGCAAAAATCATTAGAAGCATCTTTCAACAATCTATATGCCGTTATTGATTTTGTTATGGATCTTCTCCTTCCATCCCGTTCCCCCCACCCCAAGATCTTCTGGATCAATACAGCAAGTGCATTGAGACTGTAGCAACACATTTAAAACCTTATAAAAGGTTATTTAGTTGCTAACAGTGCAGTGGTTTCTGCAGAGCCTGCCAAAAGGTTACAGCTTTTTGGGGATCATAAATTACAGACGACAGGAAAAAAGTAAGTGCGGTTTTCTTTATTGTCTCAATGATGGATGGACTCCTGAACAGGGCAGAAAATACATCATATCACCTTTAATGGGCGTGCATTTCTGCAGCCATAACTCACCATTTTAAAATAGAAAATGGTGAAATATGGCATTGTATATTCCACTTGTGACATATTTATGAGTCCTCGCCTTCTTATAAATACAGTGATTGCTATTTCAAAGCTCCGTGTCAGGTATGAGCTGAGCACAAACAGCTGGTGCGGCTGAAAAATTATAGCCGGAGTGGACGTTTTCAAAAACTCACTCTCGCAGCAGTAAATTTACAGTGTTTGCACTAACTGTTATTAAAACCAAATCCATAGCTTGGCAACAGGAATCCATCGCTCAGTAACAGCTGGAATGACGGTGTGCCCGACAGCTGGGCTGAGCTTACGTCTTGGCCAAGATGCACATCCAGAGGGAAGGTCAAGGACTTCAGACTGAGACCTGAGGCCCTCCCTCCAGATCTGTCTAAGCCAGGAGTCTCTGGGGCCCACACAGTCTCCTGTCTGACTCTTGGGTCTGGGTGCTGCTTCTAGCTCCTTCTCTCGTCTGGGAACTACCCTCAGAGTTTGCCTTTGAGGCATGCAGTCTTTCCCCATACCTTGTCTTTCCCCCATGAGTCACTCCAGCTTTGGAGGAATCGAAAACAGGAACAGACCCTGCCGCAAAGCTGGAGGGGAAACAACCCAGGGCAGAGTTCATCGGGATTGTGGGGAGGCCGACTGGACTGCAGGTAAAGACCAAAGTGGGGGGCAGGGGGACAATGACTCCTTGGTTTATGTTCACCCGCCGAATACTTTTCACTTCAGTCAAAGATTTGTTGAGTCCTATTATGAACTAGTTGTCACTTCAAGGTACAGAAAACAAAAAGAACAAGTCTTAGCTTTTGCTCCCAAGACGCTTATAGTCTGTAGGTAGCCCAAAACTCTGCAGCATACACTCCCCTTTCACAATTATTTCCTATGGCTGTTTTGACAAATAAAACACAGATGTTATGTAGCAATGTAAGATCCAGGCACAAAAGAATACACACTCTAGGGGTCAATTTATGTACCAGGTCTAAAGATAGGCGAAATGAATCCGTGGCAGGAGAGGCAGACGTAGGCAGGGTATTCCTAAGGAGAGCCACTGTACCGAACATTTAACATTAGTGCCCTTTACAAACTTCATGTCCTTTATCTCAGCTCTCCCCCAGCATCCTCCACTATAGCCAATCCAGAGGGCAGCCATCTGTAGTCTGGCTTCACAGATGTGGAGACCAAGGCTCAGAGTCAGTGTCTGGGGAAGCTCTAACTCCATTCTGAAGCCAACACGTAACAATCTCAGTGAGATCCTTGCTTAGGCTATGCTTGGCAGCATGAGCTTCCCTGCGCATGCTCACTGCCACTGAAAACCCGGATGGAGAAGCAGAGTGGTCCACTATAGGAAGTAGTAAGGACACATGGCCCCTCTCTTTCTGGACCTTACGGTAACCTCAGACTCTGTGAACTGGAAGTCTTTAGAAAATGACATTTGGAAATCAATGGTCTAGCCATTTTGAACTCCAGGCACACAACCCTACTTATCAAGTCTACATAGGCATCATGGGTAGGTATAAAATCCACATGCACATTTGGGACTAATTGTGTATAATTGTTTCCTCTTTTAGCATTTTCTCAAATCCTTCTGTTTGCTGAAAGAGACTTTCATAGGACTGCGCAGAAGGCTGGGGGTTACAGATGACAATCACCTGCTCCATGTTCTCAGGGGCTGGCAGATCAGTAAAGGCAACACTGTCTACACAGAGAGAAAGATGACAGGTTCTTCTGGGGCATAACAGAAAAGGTCTTTGCTGAGAGGTAATGCAGGCACTGTAGTGAAAGGCAGTCAGAGCCCATCAGTAAGAGTACTTTAGGCAAAGGGAACAGGTGGAGCAAAGCCCAGGATGCCAGAAGTATGTTCTGCAAGGGGGGAGGTGTCTTGAGATGAGACAGAAAACACAGGGCAGAGCCTAACTTTACCCCAAAGAGGTGGCCTTTATTCAGAAGATGAAAGGAATCCCTGAAAGTCTAGGACACAGGTCTGTGTTGAAGTGCTGACTGTGGAAGATGTCCCAGCTTGTTTGGAGTGACTGTTGGTTGGGGCCAGCTGATTCTATTAAGGGATTTCTGAGTGGGAGACACAGTAGGTCCTGCTGATTCCTGGGGTCATTGCAAACTCTAGGACTCTTTGACCCACACTTGGTGATCAAACAAGAAGCTATCCAAAAGGTCGGAAGCCTTTGGAGATTCAATGCAATGATTTTTAACACCCACTCCTGCTGTGGCGGGGCACCATGTTATAACATGCCCCTCCCCCATTAGGGTACTGTGTTAGTGACTTTTCTCATTGTTGTGATAAAGAGTCCCAAAGAAGCAATGTAATGGAAGCACTGATTTTGGCTCACAGTTTGAGGGAGCATGGTCCATCACGGTCCATCACGGTCCATCATGGTCCATCACGGTCCATCACGGTCCATCACGGTCCATCACGGTCCATCATGGTCCATCACGGTGGAAAAGGCACAGTAGCTGGAGGGTGAAGCTGCTCTCTCACAGCTCTGTGGATCAGGCAGCAGAGAGAAAGACAGCAGCTAGATGAAGGGCTGAGTGCTCTCTCTATCACCAACAAACCACTTCCAGCTAGTCTTCACTTCTTAAAGGCTCCGCAACTTCCCCAAACAGCACCACTAACTGGTGACCAAGTACTCAAACATATGTGAGCTATGGGAAACAATATTCAAATTATATAGCAGGTGGTGTGTTAACCAGCTTCTCACCACTGTGATAAAATCCCTGATGTAATCAACCCATAAAGAAGAGGGATTTATTTTTTGCTCATGGTTTCGCAGGGCCTCAGTCCATGGTCACTTGATCCTGATGTTTTGGCAAATATTATGATGAGGAGAGTAGACTGGAGCAAAGCTGATTATATCAAGGTGACTAGGAAGGAGGAGGAGGGAGCCATACCTAAAACAGATATGAATTTTTTTTTCTGTATTATTTATAACACATGTCTACATAGAAAAGAAACACATACTTTTAATAACAACATCAAAAAATCATGGAAGGAGAGATAAAAGGAACACATGCTTCTAATACTCATAACAAAATCATGGAAGATAAGAATCTGTGAGTGGCTGGAGAGCTGGATCAGTGGTTAAGAGAACTTATTACTCTTGCAGAGGACCCAGGGTTGATTACTAGCACCCACGTGGTGGCTAAAACTAATTCCAGTCCCAGAGGACTCTTTGTCCTCTGTGGGTATTGCATGCACATGGTGTGCAGACACACATGCAGGCCAAACACCCATACACATGGAAAAAAAGTCTCCAAGAGATGTACCAAAGGTCAACTTTGGCCTCAATTTTTTAGGCTTGGTCTTTCAGCCTTGTACTTGGCCTTGGGAGGTTGGATAGTTGATGTCAATTTCAATATCATGGATGGCATGTGTGTGACCAAAATTAATTTCTGCATTGTGCATAACATCATAAGACACATGTGTTCTGAACAGGGCATGGGAGGCAGATTTATTAATAGTTAAGCATGAACTTTGAAGTAGAGGTAAGCCTTCCGGGTAGAGTTTGGAGAAAGACTGTTTTTTGTGCTGTCTTGGCTTGAAATTCCATCAGTCGGCTGATGTTGAAATATGCATTTGTGATGGTAAGTCTGAAGGCTTGCAATAACCGTGAGGGTGAAGAGTGTTTATTTTAGGCATGAAAATTATTGTAGACTTTCAACCAGTTAAATAGACAGAAGGAAAGTCGACTCTAATATTCACGATAGAAGAGACTGTCAGCTTGACAGCTTAAAGGAAAACATTATATCTTTATATCCTGTTTGGGAACTAAACATCCTGCGAAGCCTAAAAACATAACAAGATTAAAAACTAGATTAGATTATGTCATTAAATCTCATTTTTACAGTATTATTTGTTGTAATAACATTCATGACATTAAAGAAAACAACTCTTCAGGACTGTTTTTAATTTTCAAGTGTTTAATCCTCTTGATGTCAGAGCTCTTGCAGGAAATTGTCTCCTCCGAGAAGCACACTATAGGAGGAGGCATGAAGAAGCCAACTTTGCCACCTCCAAGTTAGACAAGGAGGAAACATGGCCAAGTCACACCCAGTGTCTGTAGCCAATGAGCCTTGAGTCAGGCCTGGAAGGGAATTGAAAAGAAAACAAAAACAAGAACCAAAACAAAGCAGTTGTCTCATTTACCTTGCTCCTTGGGTACCTTGGTTGTATGTGAACAACTCTCCATGGCACATGGGCATCAGGGGGGCCATTTCAGCCCGGCTATGCCAGCCCTTAACGTGGCACTGCAGCTCTATTTGTTTTGAGTTTACATCCCGTGTACGCAGTGCACATACACATTTACTGTATTTATGGTCTCTGAAATCAGGGTGTCCTTTAGTGGTAATGACATCTTGTGATTTTACTCACGTCACAGGGAGAAGTGCTAGCCATGTGGTCACAGATTTCACTATAGTTTTAATACAAAGTTGTAACAATATTTTATTTAAAATTTTACACATGCTTTGTTGTCTTCTGAGCTGAATTCAAACACTTGACCTTTTGGCATCCAGATAGAATGCGCCTCTAATTATAATATACTACTAAATATAAATGCAACTTCTCTTTTTAACCCCGTCATTTCCCCAGAGATAACCAGCGGGGCTTAAGGGCTTGGTGTGCACACTTTCAGATTTCTGAACTCTCTCTATAAGATGTTTGTGTTTCTGCAACAATGGGATCATGCCATGGAAAGATCTGGTAGCATGCTGTCTAGCACACAAAAATGTAACATCCTCTTTTTGAGCCCATACAGAGGTTTTGTGATGACTGTATGTGTTCTATTGTGTGGGCATAGCATTATTTATATACCTAACCACCAAATTAAGGAACATTTAGGTTAGTTCCATTTTTATTCATAAGGATGAGTTCTGGTAATTTTTGATGAGTACTAATTATTTCTCACATTTATGCATATGTGTACACACATAAATATATATACTTTAAACTATTTTTAAAAGATTTTATTTTATGTGTGTGAGTGCTTGCCTGCATCTATGTGCTATGTATAGGCACCAGCTGTGTGCGGTGCCTATGGGTGTCAGCACAGGGCCATGGATGCTTGAACCTGGAGTCTTAGAGTCATGAGCTGCCATGTAGGTGCTGGAAACTAACTCAGGTTGTCTGTAAGAACAGCAAGTGCTCTTAACCTCTGAGTCATCTCTTCAGTATATATATATATATATACACATATATATATTTATATTTATATGTATACACACACAATGTGGTAGTTTGAATGTAATTAGCTCCCATAATCTCAAAAGGAGTGGCACTGTGTAGCAGATGTGGCCTTTTTGGAGGAAGTGTGTCTCTGTGGGGGTGAGCTGTGAGGTCTCTTTTGCTCAAGCTTGCTCAGTGTGACAGACAGCCCACTTCCTTTTGCCTTCTAATCAAGATGTAGCCAGCACCGTGTCTGCCTACACACCACATTGCTCCCCACCATGAGGATAATGTACCAAACCTCTGAAACTATAAGCAAGCCACCCCAATTAAATGTTTTTCTTCTGTAAGAGGTGTTGTGGTCATGGTGTCTCTTCACAGCAATAGAAACCTAATTAAGACACACCCGCCCCCCCCTCTCTCTCTCTCTCTCTCTCTGTCTCTCTCTCTCTCTCTCTCTCTCTCTCTCTCTCTCTCTCTCTCTCTCTCTCTCTCTCTCACACACACACACACACACACACACACACACACACTTACTTTTGGATATATCTTGCTGGATTGCTTTCTAGAAACTAGAAATACTGCATCAATATCCCCACCCACCACATACTTGAGGAAACCCGTTTCTCTCCCCAATACAGAACATCATCTGCCTTTTGAATTGTTGCCAATATTCTATGAATACTGGTCTCTTGATATTTTCATATGCATCTTTAATTGTTGGGGAGGTTGAACATCTTTTGATGTTATTGCCTTGGTTCCTTTTAATCCCACAGGAAATGATGTCATTGCCAGTGAAGGGAGACACAAACACACTGATGCGCAATCTTATTTCAAAGGCTCTTTCTGTCCAGCCAGAACACGTGATTTATTGGTGACATCGCAACAGTCACACCTCATCTACTTCTACTTCAGTCACCTGAAAAGGACTCCTTGTTCTTGGTTAATCTTTCCAAGTGTAAAAAGATGGGATGTGGAGAAGTAAGCCGATCTCATGGGCAGATCTGTGGATGACGGCAGATCTCCTTTTGTTTGGGGGGTATGTATGTATTGGATATCGAACCCAGGGCCTCCAGCACGCTGAACATACGCGGTGCCTCTGAGCAGCACCACAGCCATGAAGCCCGATTTTCTACGGTCCAGTCTTTACTTCACCTTTACTGCATTTCATGGGCAACTGAAAAATTAAAAATCCTGAGCAAACATTTCTCCAACAGCAGAAATCACCATGCTTATTTAGCACAGAACTAAATATATACTGTCTCATTGGATTCTCCTAACAACTCCATGAGGGAAGGACAAATTGCTGCCCACACAGGCGGCAGGATTTTAACATCTGAGGGCCATGCCTGTGACCACTGTCTCACATATCCCCACTCCAGCAAGCACAGTGTACTCTCGTGTACACTAATGCATCCTCCACACTGAACGTTTCCATGAAAGCGTGAAATTTATTCGCAGAGTGAACGACAATAACAAGCTGAGAACCCAAGGCTGAGCAAGGCATGGTATGTATATGGTTTTCAACAGGACACCGGCTTTTGGAGTAGAGCAGTATTTCGTGTGATTATTTTCTACGTTGTCAAGAGGCGTAATGTGCCTGGAACCTGTCTTCTAGACAACAGCAGACTCTCCTGGATAGAAGAACAACCCGAACACTTCTCTCTGAGTTTGCAGATGCCTGGTGAGGGAGCATATTACTTGTCTGGTTGAGACTCATCAAACAAAAGAATCCCCTCCTTGAACATGTTCACATGTTCACAGATATAACTGTCTGTGGCTGGCATGATTATGCTCTTTAGGTCAACCCTTTTGTACAAGAGCTCAGGTGTGAAGTGTGCTTGAAAGAGGCAATGCTGTGTTTCCATTTCTTCCTTCGAGCCTGATCTTCAACCCTCCCCTCCCCCTCCCCGAGAGCTCCCCATGCAGCCTCTGTCTACATACAGTCAATAAATGTCAATGCGTGCTACTGACGGATGTCTGCCGTTCTGTGCTGGGCTCAGAAATCACTTTTCCAGGCCCGGATCATATCCTTCCTCTGGATCACAGAGGCGGCGGCAGGCAGGCAGGTGAATCACCACTCCAGACAAGGGAACAACTTGTAAAGGGCAGAACCTGCACTGTGTGGCTGAATCCCTTCCAAAACCAGCCTGGCCCAGTCCTCTGGGTCATGAGAGCAGACACCCAGGTCCAGTCACACCCTTTCTGTCAAGCCTGGGGCATACCTGAGGCTGTTGTGTGAGCTCATGTGACCTTCAGAAAGAGCAGGGGCTCTGGGTGCAATCTGCAGCGCTTCAGGAAACTCAGAGAGGAAAAGACAACAGGTGGCTACTTGGGGGTTGGCTCCGGGCCTGTGCGAGCCTCCAGCCAGCGGGCCAGGTTTACCAAAATGGCTCTATGAACATGCTTCTGGAAGTCCAGGAAGCAGCAGGGTTTAAACCTTTGCTTGTTTCCAGTTTGCTCAAGGAAGAGAAGTTGTTACGGAGCAGTCAGAACGCAGGGAGAAAGAGCTAATTCTTGAGTCAGGAAGTCCTTTATGGCAGTTGGACTTCCTCATCTATGTGGACAGAAGAGGTCTTCTCCTGCTTCATCCTCGCTGCTGGTTGGGGCTCTATGTGAACAAGATAGCTTGCTGTTACAAAGCAATGTGTCTTTAAATCAGGGCATATACAGTGCGTTATAAACACTGCGTCAACGTCTTAAGTCTGATGGAAGCTCCTGCCCTAGAAGGGTTGGTAGTGAAGGGAGGTGAGGGCGTCTCTTATTGGGTCCCACATGGCTGCGTTGCCTCTGCTGGGAAGAACTGGGCAGAGAATTGACAGGGTTTCTCTGTGTAGCTTTGCGCCTTTCCTGGAACTCACTTGGTAGCCCAGGCTGGCCTCGAACTCACAGAGATCCGCCTGGCTCTGCCTCCCGAGTGCTGGGATTAAAGGCGTGCACCACCACCGCCTGGCTCCTTTGAGGCTCTTTCTACATGGCAGGCATGTAGCAGAGGTATGGAGGTTCTCAGAGGAAAAGATGGCACTTTTATGGGACCTTCCCAGGCTTGCTCCAACTGCCCCTACTCCCGTGACGATGCCTTTCAGTTGGTGTGCTTTGTGGCTTCCCTGGAGCTAGTTCAGGAGCATGGCTGCTTTGTTAGCTGTAGATCCAGTACCCAGGAGGAGGTAGCCTCTAGCTGTGGAGAGAAATGGTAGAGGATACATGTATGCACTGCTGTGGTATATCGTTCTGTATGCTGTGAATGTGTTGCTCTGATTGGTTGATAAATAAAGTGCTGATTGGCCAGTAGTCAGGCAGGAAGTATAGGCGGGCCAAGCAGAGGAGGAGAATTCTGGGAAGGGCTGAGTCAGGAGTTGCCAGCCAGACACAGAGGAAGCAAGATGACAAGGCAGAACTGAGGAAAGGTACCAAGCCACGTGGTTAAACATAGATAAGAATTATGGGTTAATTTAAGTGTAAGAGCCAGTCAGTAACAAGCCTGAGCTACTGGCTGAACAGTTATAAATAATATTAAGCCTCTGTGTGATTATTTTATTAAAGGCTGCGGGACTGTGGGTGAGAGATTTGTCCCGATCACGGGCCAGGTGGGACACAGGCAATCTTCCAACTACACTGCACCTTTATGCCGATTCTACAGGTTCTCCTTTCCCTTTGCAGCTTTGTCTTTACGTCCAGACACAGGCCACAGTGACACTGGACAAATCAGTGCAACTGGCGAAATCTTCTGGACTGAAGGGTCTTGCGGAGGGTGCCCCGCACATGTTGTGTACTTCTATAAAGCCCAGGGAAATTCAGTGGGGGACCAGCCCAGCTCTAGGGCCACCATAGTCTTCAGATGGGTTTCTCAGAGCTCTGCTTGTCCCGACCTTCAGGCTTCTGGTTAAGTAGTGATGACAATCTCCAGGTGTCCCTCTCGAGCCACATGTGGTATCCAGTGCGGTGGAGAAAAAAGATTGGAATTTGAACTCCCCCAACCTGGGACCAATTATAGGAGGTCACCATTTAGTAACTTTACAAATTGCCTGAGTTCTGATTTCCTTGCCTCTCAAAGAGAGTTTATAATTACATCTTACCTGGAACGATTGCCAGAAGATCAATTGAGAATTGAGAACAGACTTGGCAACCTGTAAAGTGCTTTCCAAGTGTAGTCTTTATTAGTCTCTTGCTTTAGAAGTTGAACTTTAAAGTCCCTTTCAATTTCACAGTCCTGTGATGTTAGGCTTTCTACAACACATCACTCTCCGGCCTCCCATCGTCACCCACGATGGAGAGTTGCCTATGGTCCAGTGGGGTGACTTTGTACTCTTGATGGGATCCAGTTTTTTGTTCTGAGTTGAACTCCATAGATCCCCACAGCCACAATGGGCCAGGAGTTACTGAGAATCTTCCTGCCAAGACTGTATTGTTAGACATGAGGTCAGCATCACAGCCGCTGTCTGGAAGGCTGGCTGACGGGGGTGGGCATCATGAGTTAGTGCCTTCTGGATGAGGTGTTTCTGTGAGAATGACTTATATCGGCAAGGCCAAAGAACCAAGTGTTGAGTTTGGCTAATGCCCACTGGAGAGCTGTCAAGATATTAAGGTTAGTTCATGGCTTAAAAACGTCTTGAATATTAATTTTGTCCTTTTTCTTTTCTTTTTTTTTTTTTTTACTGTGAGGCAGAGGCCTATGTGGTCAGTCTTGCCAAGAATGGCGGTTATGGTTGAGGCTTTGATATCTGAATGAAAACAGGAGCATCTAGTAGGAAGACTGTTTTTGGAATTCTAAAACCCAGGTTGAGATGTGGCTGACTATTAACTACCTGTGCACCTACAGGGGAATAGTTCCACCTCTCTGATCCACTGGAGTTAATACGTACATGGAATAAACGTGGAGTTCTGGGGATAACAATATGTATCACTTGGTAAATAATTATCCGTGTAAAAAAGGATACAAAATTGATGTATAACATACATCTAGGAAACTGCTCAAATTGTAAATATACAGCCCCAGAACCATCACAAAGTGACCACTCTCATATATCCACAACTCAGATGAAGAGTCATAACAGAGGTCTCTTCCCTTCTCCCTGGCAACTGTAAACACCCTCCTAATAAAATAACCACTTCACGTGTCCTAAAGTCAGAGGCGAGTTTTGCCCGTTTTTATATTTCATATGAACACACTGTGTAGTAAGCGTGTTTTTGTGTTTGGCTTGTCTTGTTGGTGGGATTCACCCATATTGCACATGACTAGTTCATTTGTAGCTCAAGGCCAGACTGAACTACATTGCTGCATGATGCCCTATGGTCTATCTCAAGGTACCCCTCCACTGTCTATGGGCCCACAGAGGGTTTTAGATTCTGGTGTGGCCACATGACATTACATTACACACATTGCTGCTCAGCATATCTGAGAATGGACTTGTGGGTCCTATCACACACACACACACACACACACACACACACACACACACACACACGGTTCATTCTTTTATCTTTAAAAATATTTAGCTTTATTAACACATATTTTAATAAGTAATGCCATTAAAGGGAGCTCTGCCTTCCTCTGTCACAGTGGATTAGGCCATGTGTGGACTTGGGAATCACGGATGGTTGTGGGATGGCCAGAGAACAATCAGTTTTTGTAGTGGGCATGGTGGTGCATACAAGCAGGGCAGCAGCTGAAAGGCTGGGCGGAGCCGAGTTCAAGGCCAGACTGAACTACTAGGAGGACTGTTTTAAAACCAAGCTTTCCAGCTAACTAACTGACAACTGACTGACTGACTAACTAATTAACTAACCAACTAACAAACTGACAACTGACTGACTGACTAATTAACTAAGCAACTAACCAACTGACAACTGACTGACTGACTAACTAACCAACTAACCGACTCAGGCTGACTGACTGACTGACTGACTGACTAACCAACCCAACCAACCAACTAACTAACTAACTAGCTGGGACTGAATCAAAATGTTCGCCTGAGGCAATAGGGTCCCATCTTGGAGACTTTTAATTGGGACCCGAAGTAAGTGCTGGTTCGTTTGGAGCAAGTTGTTCCCCTGGGAATGTGTGCTTCCGGAGGACAAGGGCACGGGCACTCAGGACAGAGAAGAGCCAGAAGCCAGGGTGCAAAGGAAACAGGAACCATGTGGGAATTAGAGACTGGGTAAGCAAATCCTGCCTTCTGACCTTCTCAAGGCTGACCCAGGGCTCTTTGGATGCCTTGAGACTGACCTGTCCATCCTCACAATAATACCATCTTTTATTGGAGCTAGGTGAGTGAATTTCTGATCACCGCAATCAAAAAGTCCAGACTAAAAGAGCCCGGATCAAAGGTGAGGAAGAGAGAAAAAATTTATTTATAGGTTGTATTTCATTCAATAAACTTTATAGAGTTCTAGTAAAAATGGATTCCACTACCATTTAGATCGTCCATCTTGTTCACTGGAATAATGTCTGGGAGAACAATATCATTGCACTTGAGCCATTAAAATGTTAATTCTGGATATATTAGCAAAGAGCAGCATGCAGAGGCAGCTTTCTGATGCTCCCACCTATAATTAATCATGGTCTTCATGGAGCTGAGGTAGGTGCAGATGGGAAATTGCTCACAGGGCCAGTGGGCCATAGAGCTCTTACCTTTGGTTTGGACCACAGACTTCCAAACTTCCAAACTTGGTGCTTCAAAGGTTTTTGGGGTTAAAATTTAGGTATGAGCTCAATGGCCAAGAACAGAACAGTTAAAAAAAGTTAGTAGCTTCCAAGTGAAGGAATATTTATGGAGCCATTAAAGATGATGTCATCAGATAGGTTTCTAATGATATGAGAAATTAATTGCATAATAATGTGTAACATTAACTGGAAAACAGATGTAAAATGTTTTATACAGGGATCCCAACTAAAATATGCTAGAATACTCTTAGAAAAAGTCCAGAAAGAAATATGTGAAATCATTCATAACCATGATATTTATATATCTAGAGTTGTTCCATATAAATCTTACCTTTCTGTGTCTTTTACAATGTTTTATAATCAGAAAAACTTCAGGATCTAAATATAAGTTAATAAATTGTTTACTCAGGTCCTCAAAGTATGACCATTCTGCATCTGTTCCAGACTTTTCTAAAGGATCTATTTCTGCCCACGGCTAACATCCTGCCTGCTGAAGATGAGGGCATTTAGGATATTTACAGTTAGGGGCCCAGCAGAATGACCTCCTGTGGTTTCCTGTGGCTGGAGCTGCCTTTCATATCCATGGTGCATCCACAGCCCCTCTGTCTTTTCAGGATGTGTGGAGACAATGAGGCTTCGTTTTCCCAAGCTGCAAGAGGATGAGAGACAGTCTCTGCTGTTACAGAGACAATGTGGGACCTAATTAATAAAGAATATGGGGAAAGTGAGAGGGGCTTGAATGGAAAGGATTTACCCTTATGTAAGTATTGTGGCTGCAGAACATCCCAGACAAGTGGGGTTTATGATCTTCATTTTTCCCAGGAGAAAGGAATTCAAATTAAAACCGATAGAGAAACCAGTTGAGAGGGTAAGTGGTAGCTGCAACAGAGCCTCCATCCAGGGCTTACCTTTCTCCTTTGCCATTTTGTAACTGACCCATCATCCTTGTGTGTCAAGTCTTGTGTGTCAGGCTCCACTAGGTGCTTCCTGTCTACAGTGGCTCAGGGAAGGGGATCTCAATGAATCCAATTTGCAATGGAGAACAGAGACTTCAGATGTCATGCAGACAAAGTCATACAGCAACTCTGGACTCCAGTGTTACCCGAGGCTAGCTCACAGTTCTGGGTACCATAATTCCTGGGTATCTCTCTAGGGTTGAGACCATATGGAGTGTGTTGGGGTAAGTCCCCGTATCCCTTCTTCTGCTGAAAAGGTAAGTACAGGCAGCAGTCACAGCATGGCCTCCGTAGCCTTGCAGATTGGAATTCTTATGTTGCCAATCAACCAGGCCATTCATCAATACATTGATCAATCACGTACTCAAGTGTTGGAGTCAGGAAATCAGGGACTATAGCGATCCTCAAAGTAGCTCTACTGAGTGAGTTTTAAGATGTCATTGACACTCGTCTTAGATCTTGAGTTTTGCTGAATTATCTAGAGTAAAGGATAAAGTTAGGGGCAGTCTGGGACAATAGATGTGATTAATATATACAAAACAATTGGACAGCATTGAAGAGGTAGACAGTATGGGATGTGTTTTAGATTCTGAGGTCATCATGGAAGCTCTGGGAATTGGGTTCTGTCATTAAGAGTGCATTACTGAGCAGGGTGTGTGCATGTAAATGTGTAGTGTGTATGGGAGTGATTGTGACCACGAATAAATACTCCTGTGGATAAGTGTGCATGTGTGAATGCAAGGGTGTGTGTGGGAATAAGCATGCATGTGTGATCATCAGGCAGTGTGGGTGGAGTCTTGAAGGGCTGTTGGGACTCAACTGCATGTGGGGACTCTTAGAGGAAAAAACCATGAGGACCTCACTGGAAAGCAGAAAGAGGACAGATGGGCTTGCTATAGTGGCTGGTGAGAGACGCAGCCCAGGAGCCTGCCCTGAGTTCTAGCTAAGAGAGAGGGTGAGGAGGTCACTCTGAAGACAAAGGGATTTGTCATTGGTTTCTCTTAACCCAGTTTCCAGGTGTGGTGATTTAAAAGAATGTGGCCCCCAAAGGGAATGGCACTATTAGGAGGTGTGGCTTTGTTGAGGTGGGTGTGGCCTTGTTGGAGGAAGTGAGTCACTGTGGAAGTGGGTGTTGAGGTCTCATATATGTTCCAGCCACACCCAGTCTCAGTTCACTTCCGGTTGCCTTTGGGTCAAAATGGAAGGACTCTCAGCTCCAGTACCATGTCTGCCTGCACGCTGCCTTGCTTCCCACCATGACGATAATGGACTAACCCTCTGAACTGTTGTTAGCCAGCCCAGTTAAATGTTATTTTTATAAGAGTTGCTGTGGTCATGGTGTCTCTTCATAGCAATAGAAACCCTAACTAAGACACCAGGTAAGGAACTGGATGTGAGGGTGAGGGCTACACACCTGTCATCCAAGCTTGGGCCCAAACACAAATAGAACTCTCTCTGTGGTTGGATCTGAGGTCACCATGAGGGAAGGAAAGAGACCCTGTCAGAACTATGTCATGGGGAGAATCTCTAGCCCTGGGTGGAGAGACCTCATCATCTGAGACCTCAAAGAAGTTTCTTCTTTGACTAAAGACTTTCTGCTTAACTTTGGCCATGCAGACAGAACACTACATTCAGTAATGGCCTGTGTGAAAAGGCAGCTGCAGTAGAAGAAGCTGATGTGGCTGTCCCATGAGATGATGGAACCCTAGAAATAGTTGACAGAGTCTTCCAGAGAGATATCTTTTTGAAGTCTTGGGGGGGATTCTGAGGGACACCCAGGTCTCAGGGTCTCACTAGGAGGTGGCTGTCAAAAGGCTTCATGCAAGACCCCACGTTCAGGGGACCTCTTGCAGTGACTGAGTAGAACCCTCAACCTGTACAGATAAGCAGGTGGCCTGACTCTCCCAGGATTCCTTGCTGGCTCTGGACCCCGTTGAGTCTGATCCGACGACGGGCACAGACACTCTTGAAGGTCAAATTCAAAGCCAGCCTTTGCTCTCTCCTGCAGTGCACCATGGCCGTGGAGCTTAGGTGTGTGGGACAGGAAACTGGCTCTCTGGAGTTTTCCACTCGGTCCCACCCACCCACTGGAGCCACATCCAGAACATCTGCAATCGTTTGAAAAGCCGAGTTCCCAGGCCCCTGTGCCGACACGGTTTTCCGTCCTGCACACATGCAAAGAAAGCCCTCGGAGTCGGCAGCTCTGTTTTATAAGGTTGCCACTTCCTGCCCTCACTTTATTACATCTGTTCTTTGGGGCATGGTGTTATAAATTGGGTATGTGATGATGTGTAATCACTAACTGAAAAGCCAATACATTTCCACCCGTACCAGCAGCAAGACAAATAAAAGGCAAAATGAAGGGCCCGTGCTCTTTCGACAAAGGGAGAGCGCACAGCACATATTGAAGGAGAACCAAATCAGGCTGCAAATTGAAAATGTTATCCTCTTAGGGGTGTTTTCTTGGGGCAGTCTAGCTCCTGCTGGGCCTCCTGGGAGTGGGGGTGCCCTGGCAGCCTGGGGTGGGGAGGGCGAAGCGTGATGCTTTATTCCTCTCGGGAGTCACTTTATCACTAGGCTTTGCCGGCCTCAGGTGATTGCTCTGGGCATTGGTGAGTTGCTTTGGAGCTGTGATGCAAGCAACCCTTGGTTGAGAACAGCTGGTCTGTGGCTAGAGGACACTGAGCAGAGAAAGACAGTAGGGGGTGTGGGGTGGGGGTGGGGGGTTGGGCAGAACTGGACAGAAGGAGTATACTGTGGTTTTCCCCTCTGGAGAGGTCCAGTGGAGTACACAGTCCTGGATGATAATGGCGTGTGTTGGACAACGCAGTCACAGCAAGGTATCAGGAGTGAGCATCGCCGGAATGCCTGCTCTTAGTCAATGCTCTGTCATGGGGGCGCCGGGGACTGAGCCCTGTGGCCTCTGAAGACGATGAGCAAATGCACTGGACACCCTGGCAGAGCTCTTAGGAAGAGAGCCGCCCCCCACCCCATTCATATTCAGGGAATGCAAACATTCATTCATATTCAACTCCGTGGCCTGTGGAAGTGTGGTCTGTGGGGGAAGTGGGGTTTTGTTCTCTGTTTTTTTCTTCCCTGAAGCTGTAAGGAAAATGCAATTAGAAATAAGGATTGGGAAGCTGCATTTTGAAATTGATTGAAGAAAAAGATTATAGGAATAATATATATTGTCAGTCTACAAAAGGTTAGTGCTTTTGCCAGAAAAAAAAAAAGAAATAAAAGAGAGAGAAAGGAAAAAAAAAATCTGTAGGCCGAGTAACTAATAACGTTCGGGAAGTTAAGATGAATGTGAGCAGAGATAAGGGTCTCTCGTGAAGAGAATCTAACTTGGTGAGCATCCTTGGCGTCTGATCTTTGGTAGTTCTTCCAGCACAGGAAATAGCAGTTGTAATAATAGGACTCAATTACATCACGGAGCTCCTGTGTGCAGGCAGAGCCACGGGGGTCTCAAAGCTCGGGCTTGGGCTGGTCGAGGTTCCACGTTCATGCCAACTCCTTTGCTAAGGGTACTTTCCTTCCTTCCTTCCTTCCTTCCTTCCTTCCTTCCTTCCTTCCTTCCTTCCTTCCTTCCTTCCTTCCTTCCTCCCTCCCTCCCTCCCTCCCTCCCTCCCTCTTTCTTCCCCCCTCCTCTCCTCCTTTCCTTGACTCCTCCCTGGCTGACTGTATTGCTGCTGAGGGCATGTACCTCAGGCACTCTTAGTGGAGCAGGTCCTTACCTCTTTCCCACAGGCTTGTGGCTGTACCAGATGCCCTGGCTCTGCTCAAGGCTACTGCTTGGCAGATCAGGGTTGCTCTTGTTCCCCTGGATCAAGTGTCCGGTGCTTCTGAGCATAGCCTGTATATCGTTATTGATACGCAGTGTTCATGTAGCAGATATCTGAATCTCTGTCTCAGGGCCATCATGGATGCTTTGTGGTGGACTGTGGGGCTGCATATCCACAGTCGTGAAATCAACCCCTTTCCAGTGGAAGATGCTGAGGCCCTGAGATCACTAGGCTCCAATGTTGTGCTGCTATTCATTCCTCTGAATGGCGGAAACCAGAGCAGCTCCACAGGACCATCTACCTGTTCCCTATGCTGTTACAGACTCACTCCTTGATACAGGCCAGAGCAGGAAAAGAGCCCTGATTTTATATTTTCAAGCCAAACTGGATCTCAGCAGATGCAACTTCAAGCTCCTTCTTAGCTGACCCCCATTTTTTTTTTTTAGGGACTTTGTGAGGGAGTCAGGATGCACATTCCTATTATTCCAGATTTCCAGAGGGAAACTGAGGTGCCATCACATTGTCCAGGCTCATCAGGGGCGGAGCCAGGATGTGACTATGGCCTTTCAAGGTCTGCTTGGCTCTTCTCTGGACTGTCTTCCACAGAGAGGAAACCACCGAAATGCCGGGGGCTGTTCAAGGTCAAGAGCATGTCGCGAGGACGGCAGCATGCCTGGTGGTGAGTAAGCTTGGTTTCTGGTTAGTCTGCCTGTCCTCACGGCAGAGCAAAGTAAGCCCTGGTGTCATCCATTTTGAGTCCTTGCACAGGGTCTTAGCACTGTCCTTGGGATGGTATCTGACAACTGGGAAGGGAGCTATGCCTCCAATGTGGCACGGCCATTCTGGACAACTGGGAACCATTTTCTGAGATGAAGATGGTTTAAGCTATCTATCTATCTATCTATCTATCTATCTATCTATCTATCTATCTATCTATTTTAAGACAGGTTTCTCTGTGTAGCCTTGGTTGTCCTGGAACTCACTCTGTAGACCAGGCTGGCCTTGAACTCAGAGATGCGCCTGCCTCTGCCCCCCAAATGCTGGAGTTAAAGGCGTGCGCCACCACTGCCTGGCTAATTTAAGTAATAAGGGCTCAGCTTGATCTCACGGAGGCACATGGCCCAGGCCTACAGAAGCCGAAGGCACTGTCACTCCTGCTCTGAGGGCCATGTTGCTCAGATCCTGTCTCTTTTTTTTTTTTTTTAATTAAATATCAGTTTGCACAAGTTCTTCATCAGTGACTGAGTGGTAAATAGGCAAGGACCATTTTCTATTAATTTATTTTTCAAAGTTGAATTTTGGAGTGAATTATTGACGTGACTGCTCCATAAGGATAATCAATCAACAATTAGAAGTGATATCCATTGTCAAAAGGCAAAAGGCCAAGTGATGACATAATAAAGATGATGGATTGAATCAGGAGTCAGCAAACTTAGGTCCTTGGGGCATATCCTGCCTGGAACCTGTTTTAGTAAATAAAGTTTTATTGGGACAGAGCCAGGCACATAGGTTTACGTATTGTCTGTGGTTGATCTCATGTAACAATAGAGTGAAGAAATTCACAGCAGAGCCTGTATGGTCCACGTCGCCTGAAATATTTATAATCTGGCCTTTGGCAGAAAGTGTTTGCTGGCCTCTGCATTAAATGATGATCCATCATTTTCGTGTCCAAAGGACCAAATGACAACGAGGAAGAAGGGAACCGATGACATCTTCCTCCTGCTAGGGCCCAGCCCTGTTTTGTAAAACTTCCTTCCTCGTCATAACAGACGACCGTTGATTTGAACTGTGTGTGTTGGAGGTCGATGAGACAGCTAATCTGGTAAGAGTACTTGCCATGCGAGCCTGACAACCTGAGTTGGATCCCTAAGACCCACAACAAAAGGGCTGGATGCCCTGGCCTGAACCTGGATCCCTATACTGTCTCTGCAAAATGGGAGGCGAAGATGGGACAATTGCCCCGAGGCTCATGGGCCAGCTAGCCTGGAGTACACAGCCCAGCAGAAACAGCAAGAGAGCCCCTGCTTCAAAAGCAAGGTGATGGGGTAGGAGAAGGCTGACTCACTAAAGATGTCTCCCGACTTCACGTCTGCGCTAGAATTTAAGCCTCACCCCTGTGTACTGGAAAGATAACCCCACCCTTGCACCGTCAACCCTTTACATCCTTTACTTAAATTTGAAAATCACTGTTTCAGAGGCACAGGGGAGGGGCTTGTTTCTAGGGGCTGGAGGTTTTTCAATGGTTGTAGTCACTCAGTGAACTTCTTTGGGTCAGGAGAACAATGATACTGAAAATTCTGTCCCTTCTGGTTGACTTGAGTGCTTTTCTCCTATAACTTGGAAAACTCAAGAGAGAAGAACATGATTGTGATATCATGGCCTGGGCCTGCCACTCTGCTCTTGTAGACTTTGGGGTGACTGGAGTCATGGCCTATCACACCTTGTCTTTCCCAACACAGGACAAGTTGTAATGGCCCTTTCCTTTCAAAGGACATCTCCTCCCCTGTGCCAGCTTTCCGGAGCTGGGGAGATTGCATTTGAGGAGTTGGGGGGAATCACAAGAACATATTATTTGTTCTTCTGAGTTGAACTGACCACAAATTCTCAGAGCTTGAACTCTCGAATAGAAATGTGTGAGTCACTTACAGAATCTCTGTATGTTATGGGTGTGTGTGTGTGTGTGGGAGAGAGGGTCACAATATTTTAGAACCCAAGAAAAGATTACAGAGACCAAACTTTTGCCCACAGTTGCATACCTAGAAAGAGGCAGTGTGGGACTTCAACAGCAGCTGCATTAAAGAAATCAAAGACAAAAACCAAACCAAACAAACAAACAAACCCCCAAGACAGAACAGCTCATATGACAATGGATCAAAACCTTCTGTTGATGACATTATCTCTGTTTATTTTTATTTCATAAACTTCCTTTAAGTTTGCTCCCAGTTGGTTTTTGCAGCTTATTTTATAATAAGAGCATAGTCTGCTGTCTTTATTCATTACCTCTTACAGCAGCCAGTGAGCAAGATAATTTGCTATAGTTGGTAGAAAGCAAGAGCTTCTAACAGCAGTTCTCAACCTGTGGGTAGTGACCCCTTTGGCAGGGTTAGAATGAACCTTTCACAGGAGTCATGAATCAGATATCCTGCATATCAGATATTTATTTATATTACAATTTATAACAGTAGCAAAACTACAGTTATGAAGTAGCAATGAAAATAATTTTGTGGTTGGGGGTCACCAGAGCATGAGGAACTGTATTGAAGGGCCTCAGCCTTAGGAAGGTTGAGAACCACTGTTCCAAAAGGACAGAAAGCCTTGTGCTCTCTTGGCTTCCAGTCTGAAAACAAGCTGGGCAGCCTCCACAGGACCAGAGGAGGCCCTTGAACTCTGTAGGGAGCTTGGGCGACACAGAATGGGGAATCTCTCCCTATTCCAGCCATGGTTTGCGTTAGCTTCATGATGGAGGGACCTCCTGACCTGCTACTTCAGCGCTCCAACTCCCTGCCTCCCACACTGGTCCTCCCTCCCCTCTTCTGTGTACTCTAGCTCAATAGGCTACCTCGAAGCCCTGGCCTCTGTGGCTCTCTGGTCCAGTTCAGCCCGCACCTCCCAGGGTGCTCTTGTCCTGCTATTGTTGATGCAGCCACTTTCTTAACTAGTCAAGCATGGAGCGTGCCTTTCTGAACACTGTTAGAATTTTTCTTTCATTTGTATCATGTTTCTGTTTCCCACCTTCCTGCTGCCCTGCATTGGGTGGGAAGTCTCTTAATAACATTTTATTCTTTATTTTATCTCAGTGTCTGACACCTAATAGATGTTCCATAAACACTCACTGAAGGATGGGAGAAGAGATGCGAATGAATGAATGAATGAATGAATGAATGAAACAAAGAATTCCAATGCAAGGTGGGTGGAAAGGTCCTATCAGGATCATTGGAAACAGAACATGCTGGAGATAGAGCCTACTTAGACATTCCTAAGATAGACCTTGATTCAGCCTCTGGGAGGGCACCAGGGGTACACAGTGGCACCCAGTATTTAGACAGTCATAAGAAGAAATCCATTACTGATGAAAGGCACAAGGTCTTTCTTCCCTTAGCTCAGCCAGGCAGCTGACATCCTTCAGCTTATTGTTTCAGGCAGTGGTTTGCTCTGACTCACCTGGCTTGGAGGCTGTTGCTATAGAACCATAGTGCAGGTCCAGTCTCAAGCCAGTGCCAAGAGGGCTGTGTGTGCAGGCTTTCTCACAGCCGGAGATGCAGCAGAGGAGGGACCTGGTCTGGGAGAACAGGGCTTTAACAGCAGCCACTTCAGGTGGCCCATGCAGGGTTGTCCCTGTTCATCATGATAAGTGTCATAGTAAAATCAATTCTCTGTGTACTTTTGGGAATTACAACTATCACTTTGGTGTGATTTATTTGCTGTGTAACACGAACATTGGCCATTTGTTTCATCATTCTGAAAGTTCATCTCAAATTGCTTTGAGTTTCTGGTTTTGGGGAATGACATGTCCAATTGTTATGGTCTCTCTTGTGAAATGTGGGGGAGGGGAGACACTGTTCTTCCCTAGATACCCGATTTTCATGGCAGGGGACATTTTATCACCCTGACTTCCCTTCTCCTCTTGTAACCACACTGGGATCTGCCTTCACAGAGGTCTACAGTTAGACTGGGAATGTCCCTTCCTTGATAGCCCTTGAGGGACAGAAGGGCTGTGAAATAGCTGGACTTTGAACCCACTCCTAAGCCTTCTCTGTTGGGTCTTCTTCCTCCCACTCAGCTCCAGGCTTGATCTTGGTTTCTAAGTCTCTCTACATCTGAGCATAGAAGATAAATACAGTTTTGGGACAAGGGGAGAAAAAAAGCCTGGTTTGAGAGCTATTCCCATCATTTAACTGGCTGTGTGACTTTGAAGGATCCCTCAACCTCTCTGAATGCTGCGCTCATTCATGAAACACAGAGGACTGCATTAGTTCAGAGCATTAGCGCATTCTCAGTCCTTTGTTTGCGCAGCCAATGATGCTTATTATCCTTGTCACTTGGTGTCTGCAGGAGCTGAACTGTGTGACTGGAGTCTCAGTTTTCCCTACCTGGAACACTGCCCCGCGAGCTCTGGAAGCCTTGGAGCCATGCTGAGTCCTGGTGGGAAGGAAGGTGTCTTTAAACTCTGCTGATTCTCCATCGCAGTTTCCCTCCACTTTGCCTATGAAGTGCTTGCTGCCTGGGCTCTTGGGGATGCTCAGGGGGGATCCTGGGACACGGGATCAAGTGAGGTGGAAACACTGTCAGCCTTCCATCTGGCCTTGGCATCTGCCAGGAGGCCTGTGGTCTATTCCTGACATCTTTTTATAATAATATCACCACCCACTTTGTATCACATGTGCAACCCCTAAAAAAAAATCAGTGTCGGGTTATTCCCGCCCCCCAGACACCCATCCTGTTTTCCCAAAGCAGAATAACCATCTCTATCAACTTCTTCTGACTTTGGGGTCACTGCCTGGGCCACACACAGGTGGTCATCAGGAACACCAGCCCCAGGGTTCCTGTGTTGTTTACTGTCACTGTGGGACTTTCACCAAATCCACTGCTTCACACGACTCTCTGGAACTTTCTAGCTCTGCATGTCTCCCCTCTGAGGAGTATTCTTCCTCCTCACAGCTTGGCCAGACTTTCTTTTTTAAAATACTGTTTACTTATTTATTTAGTGCTTATACTCATGCAGATTTCACGTGTACAGATCAGAGGACAACCTTCAGGACCATGGTGAGCTTCTTCCCTGTTTCTGTATATTTTGTACCAGCTGCTCCATGGGCTTCTGGGCAATTTCCCCATGTCTGCTTTTCATCTTGCCATAGGAGTGCTGGGGTTTACAGATGGTGTGCCACAGCACTGGACTTTTACATGGGTATTGATCTTGGGTCTTCCTGATTATATAGCTAATACTGCACCTGCCGAGTCATCTCGGTCCAGGCGGTTCCCACCTTCCTTTGCTGGTACTCTCTCTCAGTCTCCTTTGCGACAGGGACTCTGAGACTGTTCACCGACCAGCTACACCTCCGTTTGCTTTCCAGTCCCAGTACCTTGTTCACTCTGTGTGCAACAGATCCTTCCTGGATTCGTCTTGACTGCTGATGAGTCAGAAGGAAAATGATCGTGCTCTTGCTCTATGTAAAGATCCGTCATGTAGGTGGCATCTGCAATGGTCCCCTGAGCCACAGTTCGGCTTTTCATGACTTCAGGCTTGGACACCCTGGGGTCATCAGCTTCCGTATTGTGCTGTCTCATGTCACCACAGGAGGAAGCGTGGGAAGAGAGAAGAGGGCAGGGAGAGAGAGAGGAAGACCAAGAAAGCAGGACTTCACATATTCTCATAACTTTTATCACAGGATCTTGTAATTTTTCTATTTTGTTAATAGCACTGTTGTTACTCTTTATTGTGCCCAATATACAACCCTTCATAGGTATACATGCAGGTAAACAAAATTCCAGGCATCCTCTAGGGGTCTTGGAGTGTTTTCCTAAGGGTGTATGTGGGGGACACTATACAGATATTCATTACCTGCAATCTAGCACTTTCCCGACTAGTCTTGGACTTGCATTTTGGGGATGATTTCTGCTTTTGGAAAGCCCGTAGTTTCAATTTTCTCTGTGCTCTGATGCGATGGGTATCTCAGAGTCCCTGGGTAGAGACAGGTGGCTTTCTGAGGGTGGCCAGGAGGTGCTGTAGCAAGGATTAAAAGGCCTGGGAGCTGGGCAGGAAGGAAGACAGAAGCGGCCTGTGTGTCCGGCAGGCCAAGCTGCTCCCTGAGGCTCAGCCCAGGAATGTAGACTTGGCCTCCTCCAGGGAGGGAGGCATGATTCATAGTTGGTTGGGGAAAGAACCTTCTGGGAGTCCCTGTTCTGGGATCAACAGTTTCCTCCTGCAGTGTCAGGAGGGCTTGCTCATCTGTTCTGGGCAGGTCAACAGGGCTGTAGACAATAATGTAGCTTCCTTTCTCTCCTCTTTCTACTGCCTCATAGGGCAGAAGAGAAATCCCAGAGGTGTGTCAATTACCTGTATGCCTAGGAGAGCCTCAGTGCAAGTAATGGAGTTACTACCGAAGGGTGGTGGTCCCCACCCCGGTGCTCTCCCCAGGCTGCGTAAATGTGCACCATTGACCTTCAAAGGGCATGCCACTAACTCAGGTGCTAAACTCCATGTCACTCACTCAGGCCTGTCATTAGCACTCAAGCCTGTGACAGGTGTTTGCCATGGCTCCGGCAGGAAGGTCAGCACCTCAGAGCCGCTGAGTTCTCCAAGCTAAAGGCGATGCTTGAAGGCTGGCAGATGGCCAGGATGGAGCTCAGCAGACTGTGGCCTCAGCCGAGGGAGGGATGGTTTGGCCGAGATCAGATCTGGTTTGGAAGAGCTCAGAGCTGGGGTTTAGGATTCAATCCCCTCCCGGTACCTGGGAACACATTTTCCCTCCTTCTGCTAGGCTGTCATGATAGAGACTTGGGCCTCTTGACTGGGGCAGACTAAGACAAGCCTGGGCAGCTCTAGTGTCTGCTTCGAACCCAGGGCCTGCTGAGGCTGCTGGTCCTCAGGACACTACATTGTTCTGGCAGGCAGGCAGGCAGGCAAGTGGCTCTGATCTCAACCCCAACCAAAAGCTGAGGATAATGAGGATGAAAGTGAGTAGGCACGTGTGCCTCGTTTTTTTTTAGGTTTGCTTTGAGATAAGGTCTTGCTATGTGTAGCCCAGGCTGGTCTGGAACTCAAAGCCCACCTACCTCAGCCGCCTGAGTGCTGGGAGGGATTACAGGTAGGGACCACCATGCTTGGCTCAGAGGGAGAGCCCCGTTCTATTGGCCTACCTAGTTCTTCAGAGTCCCCCTCACCAATGGTCCGACTCCAAGCTGCTTTTGGGGAGGTGCAGAAACCCAAGCTTGTGACCCTGTGGATGAGTGACAGGTGTCATGGGGGCATGTGTGTGTGTGTGTGTGTGTGTGTGTGTGTGTGTGTGTGTGTGTGTGTAGGGGGCTCAGGAGGAGCATTTGGCTCAGAACTAGGTTCCAAACACTGCTTATTAGTATACATCTTCAGGAGACGATCAGACACTCTGATCACTTTTATCACCCGAAAGAACTGGTCAGTAACAGTTAGCTTGCTTTCATTATGAAGTCTTTAGAGACAAATGCACAAGGCTCAGGTGAGAACACTTGGTAATGACAAACTGTTGTCAGTTGTAATGATGAGCTCTTTATGCTTGGAAGGATACTTGTGCCAGTAATTACACGTGCATACAGACTGTTTAAGAGGTTATTGTTACATTCACACGTTTAACCATGACTGTGAATGCCACAGTTAACGCTTTAGTGGTGGACTAGTCCTGCTGGTCCCCACTCAGGGTTGTTTGACCTTCCCATGACCCTAGGAGTTGGTCATCACAATGATCAGTTTTGATGAATGTGAGCTAGAGTCTGATGACTCCATGGCGGCCATAATTTCTAGAAACCAGAAGGATCCCTTCAAATGTGAAGCTAGCCAGTGTCCTTCTGATGCCTGTTAGGTAGATGAACATCTTTTCCTGGGGTCACTCTGAACCATGAGTCTGAAAAACTTCCTGCCGACCAGGTTCACAGGGATCCCACTCTACTTCCCAGGGCCCTGTCTCTAAATCATGACCCTGGTTCAACCCAGTTGGACCACTGTGTGTGTCTACTCTCCTGGCATCTCCATCGAAGCCCCTGGGACGTGAATATTAGCTTGTTCTCAGGGGGATGGGGTTTCTTTATTCCTCCAAGGTGGTTAGGGGGTGCTACTAGACCTGTAGTCCTAGGTGGCCGTACCTGGCCTACAGTTTCCCCCTGCAGAGAAAGCCTGCAAAGAGGCCTTATGGCCATGTAAGGGGCTCCATGCTGATTTCATCTACCATCTTTATATGAAAAGTTGTTTTGGTGTCCTGCTGGACATGCATTTCTGGCTTCTAAGTGGAAACTTGTGGTTCCTGTTGAGAATTCTGCTTCCACTATTCACTTTCAAGCCTAGAGTGGAGCCTCGATAGTTGCAGGCTTTACTAGTTTTTGAAGAACAGGGTGGCAGTGAGCCTGGAGCTTGTGAAGGTTGACTGAGATTTCTTACTGATGACTCAACATGGATGGATGTGCCTTGAGTCAAGGCCTGGGTAGGGATGGAGGTGATCTGTGAGCACGTGTCCTGTACACACTGCACACACAGATGCACACATCATTCTGAAGCAGATGCTTTACTCAGATTACATAGATGATGTATCCCTGCTGCAAAAAGTTCAGAAATCACACATGTGTAAAAAGAAATAAAAATAAGCCACCATCCTCCTATTCCAAACAGCCACTGTGATAGTTTGAAAGTAATTGGCCTCCATAAGCTCATGGGGATTGGCACTATTAGGAGGTGTGGCTTTGTTGGAGTAGGTGTGGACTTATTGGAAGAAGTGTGTCACTGTGGAGGTGGGCTTTGAGGTCTCACAGATGCTCAAGGCACACCCAGTGTCTTAGACCACTTCCTGTTGCCTTTAGGATCAAGATATAGTTCCTTCTTCACTCTCAGCTCCTTCTCCAGCACCACGTCTGCCTTGCATGCCACTGTGACCTGCCATGATGATAATGGACTGACCCTCTGAAACCATAAACCACCCAATTAAATGTTTCCCTTTGTAAGAGTTGCCGTGGTCATGGTGTCTCTTCACAGCAATAGAAACCCTAAGACAGGTACCGTCATTGATTTACTGCATTCCTTCTGTCGAGTAGGTACGTTAAGCTTTCTATGTATTTATGTCTTGGGTGCACACATTGCTTACACATCTATGTGTTTGTGCCTTTCACACACTTAAGAAGTGCAATCCAGAGGCCCAGGAGTTAGTCCTGACCTCTCCCTCCCCATACCTCCTCGCCCTCATCCAGCACCCAGTCCTGCTGATAGGGTCTTTCTTGTCAGTGGGCAGTCTGCTTCCTTCCCTCTGTGTTTCCGCGGTCCCCAGCCTGACCTGGGTCGTGGCTGCTCACAGCTCCACTCCGTCCTCTTCAACCGTGGCACTAGGTTAATATCTCCGAGTAGAAAGACTGACTGTCTTCTACTAGCTGTCCTCTGCTCCAGGTCTCAGCGTTCCTTCTTCCCAAGATGGGAAAGATTAAATAAGCGAATAACGTGTTAACACGAGCACACGCTACCTCACCGAGTGTGTGCATCCTCGACGTGATTTTCTGGAAAACACAGTAAGGATATACTGCCCCGTTTCCGGAGGCCCTTAACATGGACCCCAGAGGCCAGTCGAAGCCTGACAGCCACAAGATTTGGCTTCCACACTCCTTGTTGACATCTTCCCTCTGAGCGCAGGGTCTGGCTTCTTCTGGGCTTGCCACATCTTGGCAACTGTCTCTTCTCTCTGCCTGAAAACCTCCCCCCCCACCTCTCCACGCCCCTCTCTCATAGAATTCGCTCATCACCTGCCTTGTTTCCGAGTTCGGCCATTACACACAACATAAATAAGTCTTGGCGCGTAAATCTTCTTGCATGCCTCTGATGATGTCCTCAGAACTGATCTTTAGAAGCCAGATTTCTAAAGGTCAAAGGTCATGGACATTTTTTTTTTTAAAGCTTTTGATGAATATTCCAGATCACTTTCTAGAAGGGCAAACATGTTTTCTTGCCTTTGGGCCACAATTTTCTCTCCCAGCTCTCCGTGGCATTTTGCTTGACACTTTCAACTAGTGCTGGCCACAACTCTCTCTTCCCCGGGGTTATTTGTCGGCTACCTCTCTCCTGGACTTGACAGCAAACCCCTTGGGTAGGGGCCACCCTAATTCATCCTCCTGTCTCCCCGGGGACCTGTTCATTGCAGGTGCCGGGTGGCAGCGGCTGAGCCGGCTGCCTGTCGGTTGTCGGTCTCTTTCCACAGTGATGAAAAGCACATTCCAGATGCTTGCTGGTAAAACAAAGGGTCTCCAAACATCTAACAAGAGGGGAGCCCCGGCATTTGGTAGATGGAATCTGTCTGTCTCTCTATTTCCTTCTCTTTGTAGCCGAACAGTGGAATGAAAAGCCCTGTTTAGGAGGTATGTTTCCTGCTTTGGGTACAGAGATGGCCGAGCAGCGGCTTGAGCCTTGGGCATGGGAGACGCATCCTGCCATTCCTTTGTAGGACAGTTGCTACTGTTCTCTTGACCTCTTGCGGTGACAGAGTTACCATCTTCCCACAAATCTCTTGGTGCTTGGCCATGGAAGGCCAGGGCTCATCGACCTGGGCTCACTTCCACGCCTGAGGGCTAGGAACTCCGGGAAGCCTCCAGGGTGCAGGAGGCTGGGCCCTCCTGGCCCCACCACTCTATATGGTGATTGGGGACTATGAACGGCCTAGAACCTTTAGCCTCACATTTTTTTTTGTTTGTTTTGTTTTTTTGTTTTTCGAGACAGGGTTTCTCTGTGTAGCTTTGCACCTTTTCCTGGAACTCACTTGGTAGCCCAGGCTGGCCTCGAACTCACAGAGATCCACCTGGCTCTGCCTCCCGAGTGCTGGGATTAAAGGCGTGCGCCACCACCACCCGGCTAGCCTCACATTTTTAAACAACCGGAAAACCTAGGACTGTCCCCACAGACCTTGTAAGGGTGTGCTTCCTGCCCCAAAGAGAAAGCCCTAGAGGCTGTAGCCTGGTTCTTTTCTGTTTCCCAGGCTGTTTTGACATGAAAAGGCTGTGACGCCCCCCCCCCCATTCATTTAAAAGCATTCTTTTGAGAAAGTGTCATTCTGTTCCCCAGGGTGGCCTTGAATTCAAGATCCTCCGGCCTCAGCCTCTGTCGGTTGTAATCACAGATGTGTGTCAGTACATTGAGCCTTAGGTCCTCTTCATCTCTGGCTTGGCCTCTCATGGCCCGTCTGGGCTCTCTGTCAGAGACGCTTCTCCCTGTTTGTGATATATTTACAAATAGTGACTCACTTCCTAACTACCCAGACGCTGTGAGGTGAGTGTCCCTCATTTCACAGAGGAAGGAGCTGAAGTTTAGAGAGGAAGCCGAGCTAGTGAAAGGCAGAGCCAGGGGTAGACCCAGTCAGAACCCGGGTTTCTGGTCCCAGTGTTGGCTACTCTCCTGCAGCCGGCTCGAGGGCCCTGGCTAGGCTCTGTGAAGCTCCAGACATGTGTGCACATGTGCATGATGTGTGCATAGTTGAACTATCTTCCAGCCTGATGTCGAGGCCCTCGGGCCCTGTACCCACCAGGTGGGAGCGTGGTCTGCTCCTGCAATGGCGAAGATTTGATACTCCGCCCCTCTGGCTGGGTGACTTTAGGCGCACAGCCCCCCGCCTCTCTGAATCCTCATCCTTTGTGAGGATTACAGCATCTACCTCAGAGAGCGGGTATAATTAAACAAACTCAATTAGGTTTCTTCAGGGGCAGTGTTTGGCGCATGGCGGGCCCCTACATTAAATGCTATTTATCTTCTCCTCAATCCCTCCAGTCAAGTTGAAAGGCAGAAGGAGTTTGGCTGACAGACTTGACCTGTCATGCCCTTGCTTTCAGTTGCCAGAAGCTCCTGTCTCTCCAGGTACGCTCTCCCCCCACCCCCAAGAGTCTGTCAGTTCCATTCACATCAAGTTCTGCAAGCTTTGTGTGTTCTTCTTCTTCCCATCAACTTTGCGTTGTGTAAAGGAACGGAGGAAGGTAGCATTCCTTCACTCCAAGCAGTGAACCCTTATAAGGTTCTGAAGACATCTTCGTGCCTCCCACAGACACACACCCCGCCCTCCTGACTGTCCTGTAGACTCTAGGCAGCTCCCTTGCTCTGGCTTAGGACGTGCTCTCAGGCTTTCCACGGAGCTTATACCCTCTGCTCTGCTTTGTCCCCAGGCCACACCCTCCAGGCTGAGTGGTGCCCTGGGAGCTGTCAGCAAGGCTGCTTGCTGGTATGCTGGCCCTGGGGCTTGGAGAGGAATGCATCAACTAACTGGTTTCCATTACCTGCCACCCTGGAAACCGCCTTGAATCACCCTACCCAGCTGAGGCTGCCCAGGGCAGAGTGCACTGAATGTAGGACTCAGCTGTCATGGAGAGGGAACAGGATTTGGGGCTCAGTACTCAGGCCTGGAAGGGTCGAAGATGTATCAAGCTGGCTTTTCCTCAAGGAAGAATACAATTAAACCAAGATCACTTAATACTAGGGTGATCTCCCTGTTAGCAGTGAGCTGACTGTTCTTGCAGGTATTCAAGGGCTGTATGCTGACACTCGGTACTGTGGTGGTAACTTTGGGAGGAAGTAGCTTTCTTTATCTTAGGATTTGCGGAGCTATGACCGGGTTTCTGGCCTGTGACTTTTCAGTTTGAAGGCTGTGGGCAACTGCTTTGGTTTAGCAATGTGCACTGTACTAAGCATGAGTCAGGCTCTGTTGTACTAACTGGTCGAGTTCCAGAAAGAGCCGAGCACTCCCATTTCCAGTTTAGAAATAAGAAAATGAAGGCATGATGAGGAATTGCCCGAGTGTTCGACCAGTCACTCCGTGTTACCATTGCCCTGCCCGGAGGTATTTCCAGGAGGCCTAGCATCGATGTCTAGGGTGTCACTTGGGTGGGGCGGGTGTCTCATAGTTAAACAAGGCAAGTGAAGTTTCCTAGGATGGGCAGGCCCTTTGGAGAGTCCCTTTCTTCAAGACTACTTCATAACACGAGAATGCTGTGGTGGACAGGGCAGCCTCCTGTTGATGAGTAGGGGGGTGATTAGGCCCCTCATACGGCCTTCCGGAAGACCCAGAAACTTGGGAGTCCAGGTGGACATACAGCTCAGAGGTAGAACACCTGCCTATCGAGCACACAAGATCCCAGAGGCCACCTAGCACTGCCAGAGAAACTGGTAGCCACCAAAACGAAACAAAACTAAGCAGGCAAAGGATTTGTGGGATTGAAGAGAAATAAGAATAGAAAACCAAAGAAAACTGGCAAGCGCCATCGGAAGCCCTTGGAGGGAAAGGTGTGATGGGGAAGTGGGGGAGCTGTCCCAGGAAAGCAGGGGCTTGGGAACTTCAGAGCCTGGGGTTTACTCCCTAGATCTGCCTCTTTTGCTCCTTGGGTATCTAGGGTAGTTCGGCTGGTGTCACTGGCTCCCGGTTTTCCTATCTGCGAAAGCGGGTGGTGGTGAATGTCTTGCCTGACGTGAGCTGGGAAGGCTCCGAAGCAGACTGCACGGAACCTCAGGGATGCGAACTGGTCAGCCAACGTCTGTATGTCTTGGTCTGGGAGACAGAGCAGACCGAGGACTCCAAGGCAGGGCTCAGAAGGCAAACTGCCCAACAGACGCCCTCCATCCCTTGACGCTGGCAACCTCCCAGGGTGTGTGTTAGGCAAAGGTTAGGGGTGTATCCAAGTAGGCAAGAAAAAAGAATGGGTTTCTGGGATCCTGAGTGCTACCCTGGAGTCAGGTGCCTGGGGCTTGTGGAAATGGAAGCTGCTGGAGGGCAGAGGCTGCTTTGTCCCTCTGGGCTTTCAGGTGTAAGCACTACCGATTGCCATGCTGGCCAGGGATCACAGAAGACTCCCTGGCTTTGGAAGGTCCCCAGAGCTGGCTCAGCACCCTCCCCGGTCCCTTTTCTCCGGTGTTCTTGCCTGATAGTAGCACCCTACATTCCCTGATCCGTAAAACCAGCAGGGCTGCGGGCAAGATCGTTGCTCTTTCTGGTCACCTGAGAGTCTGGAGGAATGGCTTCCTGCAGCAGACAGACAGACAGACAGACAGACAGACTGACTGACAGCAAAAAACGAGAGGTAGAGAACCAGGAGGGTGGGACAGTAAGACAGCTATCACCGCTCTATGATCCTGAGTTGATGGCAGGGCCCCACGTGAGGTTTAATTTCCGGAATGTTCCTGCAGTTTAGGAAGGCTGAAGCTTGTTAAATTACTTGCCCGAGGTCACAGAGCGGGTAAGTGACAACATCAGGCTCCTAACCGGGATTTTCCACTTCCAGGTCACACAACGGTAATCATGTAAAAGTTCTGCCTATGTTCATGTCTCAGCCTTCCCATCTATAAAATGGATGGATTCTTCCATTGCAACAACATGCTCTGATTATGTTGTTTCTCTTTCAGCTGCATCTTAGGACCAGTGACCTGTTTGCCCTGGAAAGCTAGGAGCTTGTGTTGGCACTGTGGGGCAGCTCACCTGACTTGAAGGGATGGAGACACATTTCTAGCTGTTGCCTTGGAAATAGTTGTCTTGGTCTCTAGAGGGTTTAGGAAAATCACTGGTTCTTCTTGCTATTATGGCTCACTACAGCTAGTAAAGGCTTGAGGGTTGGCCCCAGGATGGCCTTGGGGGGGGGCGGTTCTGTTTTCCAGCATTTTCTTCATTTGAAACAGGATCTTAATATGTGGCACTGTCCGACTGACCTGGAACTCACTCTGTAGACCAAGCTGGCCTTGAACTTACAGAGATCCGCCTGCTTCTGCCTCCCAAGTGCTGGGGTTAAATGTGTGTGTGTCACCACACTTGGCTCTTCCAGCGTTTTTTGAGGGGAGGACCTGTCAAGGTCATTTGGTGCCCTGCAAGGCTTGGGGGTGTGGGCACACACAGTCTAACGGCCTTGCCTTTGGGAGGAAGGATCAATGACCCAATAAAGCTCCTGATGCAGCCTCCTGGCAGACCATCGGCCTCATTCCCCTTCAGAGTCTCATTGGAAAGGGGCTGTGTACAGAGATCCCGTGATAACACAGCCCAGCACTCGGAGCCAGGAAGCTGTTCTGAGTGTTTAACCTGCCTCCCTCCCGCTGTAATTTAAGGCCTCTTTCTCTTGTGGGGCGTAAATGGAGAACAGCTGCTTACGATCATCCTCCCGACATCAGCAATTTCTCAAGATGACCCTGT